>NW_027199712.1:0-28894 GCF_038502225.1 Cherax quadricarinatus | reverse complement strand
AAGGTGAGAAATATGTACAGTGACAAAGTCTTGGGCCATTTTAGGGAAGTGTTAGAGACGCCAGAAAGAGCTCTCTTCACAGTTACTTTGCGAGACAGGACTAGAGTGACGTCACTCTCAAGGTGGTCCAAGTGGCACTAAGAAACAGAGAAGAGAAGCAACCCCAGAGAAGCAATTGGTACCTGAGGTGTTGCTGGAAGGGGATTCCCCTTCCAAACTGTAAACAATCCAATCTCTCTCCTCCAGTCTCCCATACACTAAGAAGAATCTCCAATAAAGGTAAGTGTTAAGCTGTTAATGTTTCATTCATCATTTCCCATTGTATTGTTAATGTACTACATGTATATTTCATGTAAAAAAATTTTTTGTTTTAATACTTCTGGGTGTCAGGAACGGATTAATTGTATTTACATTATTTCTTATGGGGAAAATTGATTCGCAAATCGTAAATTTCGTTTATAGTAATGGCTCCAGGAACGGATTAATTACGAAAAACGAGGGACCACTTTATATTTCAGCATGAGACAGGCATGTACAAAGGAGAATAACAATTGAGTGTACATGCCAGAGGTCCCTTTATATGCAGAACATTTCTGGCAAACTTAAGATTAACTTAACATTAATAAGACAATAACAGTGCAGTAAATTTGTGTATATGATCATTTGTTGAGTTTACAATGAATACAAGATAACTGAATATTCTATTAGTTCATGCTATATGGTTTTAATAGGTTTGGTAGAGAGGAATTACAGTTTTAATTATTAACCTCAGGCAGAGAGGATGGAATGATTAATGTTTGAGACAATTACAGATAGTGAGAGTAAGTTTATCTTGATTATAATGTTTTACTTATGTTCATGTTATTGAACAAATGCATGTATAGTTTATATATATATATATATATTTAACATAGGCTGCATCAGTCAGCTGTTGCTGGACCAGTCAGCTGTTGCTGGACCAGTCAGCTGCTGCTGCACCACGGTCAGCTGCTGTTGCACCATCAGCTGTCTCTGAACATGACTCGTCCCGAACCTGTCCGTCCAGCCTGAGCGCCTGCCTTGCCGTCATTGTTTACAAGCCAGGGTGGCCGGTTGCATGCATACATTCGATACATTTTGTATTATTCCATTATTTATAGTGCTTGTAACTGCTAAATAAGCCACCATGGGCCCAAAGAAAGCTTCTAGTGCCAACCCTGTGGTAAAAAGGGTGATAAATACTATCGTACCACAGTCAGCTGCTGCTGCACCACAGCTGCTGCTGCACCACAGCTGCAGCTGCACCCAGCTGCTGCTGCACCATGGTCAGCTGCACCACAGCTGTTGTTGCTGCACCACCATCAGCTGTATTTCTCGAAGATGTGGAGAGAGTGTTGTTGGTGTGGCTTAACGTGAAACAGTTACCGAGAAACAATTAACCCCGGAGGGTTAACCACCCAGGATAACCCAAGAAAGTCAGTGCATCATCGAGGACTCTAACTTATTTCCATTGGGGTCCTTAATCTTGTCTCCCAGGATGCAACCCACACCAGTCGACTAACACCCAGGTGAACAGGGAAAATTGCCTGGAACTAGTGCTCATATTGGTGAATTTAAAGCCAGCAAAGGTTGGTTTGAGAGATTTAAGAATCGTAGTGGCATACACAGTGTGATAAGGCCTGTTCTGGAAGAAAATGCCAAACAGGACCTACAGTACTCAGGAGGAAAAGGCACTCCCAGGACACAGTGTCTCATCAGTCATTGCTGCATCTTCAATAAAGGTAAGTGTCATTTATTCTTCATTTAGTAGAGTAGTACATGCACAATATATATTGTGCATATACTACTCTTCTATTGGTGGCTAAAGCTCCCGCTTCACACACGGAGGGCCCGGGTTCGATTCCCGGCGGGTGGAAACATTTCGACACGTTTCCTTACACCTGTTGTCCTGTTCACCTAGCAGAAAATAGGTACCTGGGTGTTAGTCGACTGGTGTGGGTCGCATCCTGGGGGACAAGATTAAGGACCCCAATGGAAATAAGTTAGACAGTCCTCGATGACGCACTGACTTTCTTGGGTTATCCTGGGTGGCTAACCCTCCGGGGTTAAAAATCCGAACGAAATCTTATCTTATCTTATCTTATCTTCTCTTTGTGTGTAGGAAAATGTATATTTCATGTGGTAAAATTTTTTTTTCATACTTTTGGGTGTCTTGCACGGATTAATTTGATTTCCATTATTTCTTATGGGGAAAATTCATTCGCATAACGATAATTTCGCATAACAATGAGCTCTCTTGCACGGATTAATATTGCTATGCGGGGGTCCACTGTATGTACATCACAATACATTATATATCCTACGCAGTACATACAGTGAACCCCTGACTTATGATATTAATCCGTTCCACAGAGCTCATCATTAGACGAAATTATCGTAAGTCAAATTAGTTTTCCCCATAAGAAATAATGGAAATCCAATTAATCCATTCCAGATACCCAAAAGTATGAAAAAAAAAATTAGCACACAAAATATACATTTTCCTACACACAAAAAGAAGGATACATGCACAATATATGTACTGTACAAAATGAAGAATAAATGACACTTACCTTTGTTGTAGATGTAGTGATGTGTGATGAGATGGAAGGATGGGAGATGGAAGTGTATTAATTTTTGGAAGGGGAATCCCCTTCCATAAAGACTTTAGGTAGCAAGTCCTTTTCTGGGGTTACTTTCCTTCTTCTTTTAATGCCACTGGGAACAACTTGAGAGTCACTGGACCTCTGTTGCACCAAAAATCTGTCCATAAAGCTCTGTATCTCGCATTCCTTTAAGATTTTCCCAAAGTGGTTCACAACATTGTCACAACAAGTCACCAGCACGACTTGCAATAGCTGTGTCAGGGTGATTTTCCTCCATAAAGGTTTGCACCTTTGACCACATTATACACATTTTCTTAATCGTTGAAGGAGGCAACTTCCTCAATTTCTCTCTCCCCTCCACTGAAGCAGTTTCCTCCGTTGTGGCCTCTTGCTGTTGCAGATGCTCTTGCAGCTCATCAGTGGTTAATTCTTCATTGTCATCCTCCACCAACTCTTCCACATCCTCCCCACTAACCTCCAACCCCAAGGACTTCTCCAATGCCACAATAGATTCCACAACTAGCATAGGCTCCTGAGGGTTAGCCCCAAACCCTTCAAAATCCCTCTCCTTTACACATTTTGGCCACAGTTTCCTCTAAGCAGAGTTCAAGGTTCTCTTAGTCACTCCCTCTCAAGCCTTACCTATAAGGTTTATGCAATTGAGGATACTAAAGTGATCTTTCCAAAACTCTCTTAGGGTCAATCGAGTGTCTGAGGTCACTTCAAAGCACTTTTGAAACATTGCTTTGGTATACAGTTTTTTGAAATTTGAAATGACCTGCTGGTCCATAGGCTGGAGGAGAGGAGTGGTATTAGGAGACAAAAACTTTAATAAAACTCAACTCCCCCGAAATTTGCTCTGGCAAGTCTGAAGGATGAGCAGGAGCATTGTTTAATACCAGGAGGCACTTAAGGTTCAATTTATTTTCCAGGAGGTAATTTTTCAGAGTGGGGGTAAACATGTGGTTTTACCATGGTAAACCATGGTAAAACCTAGAAAAAGTCCCTATGACCCATGCCTTACTGTTTGCCCTCCACAGCACATACAAATTAGCCTTGAGGACATTGTTTTTCCTGAACACTTGGAGTTTCAGAGTGATACACAGGTAGAGGTTTCACTTTGCAATCCCCACTAGCATTACTACACAACATTAAAGTAACCCTGTCTTTCATAGGCTTGTGTCCGGGGAGTGCTTTTTCCTCCTGTGTAATGTAAGTCCTGTTCGGCATTTTCTTCCAAAACAGGCCTGTTTCGTCACAATTTAACACTTATTTGGGTTGCAATCCTTCAGTCTCTATGTACCCCTGGAATTCCTGCATGTATTTTTCTGCCGATTTTTTGTCCGAACTGGCAGCCTCACCATGCTTTATCACACTGTGTATGCCACTACGATTCTTGAGTCTCTCAAACCAACCTCTGCTGGCCTTAACCCTTTCAGGGTCCAAGGCCCAAATCTGGAGTCACGCACCAGTGTCCAAGAATTTAAAAAAAAAAAATTTGTTATTTTTTCTTATGAAATCGTAGAGAATCTTTTTGTGAAGGTAATAAAACAAAAAGTACGAAATTTGGTGGAAAATTGACGAAATTATGCTCTCGCGAATTTTGATGTGTCAGCGATATTTACGAATCGGCGATTTTGCCGACTTTGACTCCCATTTTAGGCCAATTACATTATTCCAATCAACCAAATTATTAGCTATTTCACTAGTATTACTTCTATTCTATCGATTGAGCACAAGAAATCGCCAAGTCAACTGTTTCAACTACAAAATAAAGTGATCGGAAATTGTTAATTTGGCCAATTTAACACAAAGTTCAAAATATTCCAATTTCTAAATAGGGTCCAGAATAAACAATGTAGGGATTCCTGGCACTAAACTAACATTTCCTCTGTTCATTAGTTATGTTTTGAGGCTTTACAAATAAATTCCATTTTGATTTTTTATTCACATAATGAATTTTTATTCACACCAAAAAATAGAAGATTTATGATTATGCAATACTGTAATAATTGTATAAATATCATCACCATATTTGTGAATGTATATTAGACCCACCAGCTGACGTGTATTAGACGTGTGAGGTCGTTTGTTTACCCTTGAATATCGGCAAAAATTTCACATTTCTGCTACTTTGAGCTCAGTTTCAAGCCATTTCCAGTGCTAAAATTAATCAAAATCATCTCTATTTCTGTAATATGTCTTCCATTCTATCAAATGAGACCAAGAAATCGCAAATACAACTATAAAAAACATACGAAAAAAAACTGCAAAGTTGCTGTTTTAATCGAAAAATCATGATTTCAGTTTTTTTCTCTCATTATACACAGTGTGCTGCAGGATCTGTTTTATGTGGTGCACACATACCACATAGATGTATTCTCTCATATCTAGGCCCAAATGTACCACTCACAGTTTATCAGAGTGAGCTGAGCTCATGGCGTAGATCTACGGTTTGGACACTCACCGTAAAGCCGTAGATCTACGGGACGGACCCTGAAAGGGTTAAATTCACTCACATCACCACTAGTTGCAGACTTTTTTTAATTAAATTGTCATGCAACTGCCTTGCCTTTTCACATATGATCGCTTGAGAGATGCTATCTCCTGTTATCTGTTTTTTGTTTATCCACACCAGTAGCAGTCTCTCAGCATCTTAGACTACTTGCAATCTGTGTTTCAAAAAGATATTTGCACCTTTTGCAACAACAGCTTCCTTGATTGCCTTTTTGTTGGCGAAGATAGTAGCGATGGTTGATTGGGGTTTGTTGTACAACCTGGCCAGCTCGGAGACACACACTCCACTCTCATATTTTGTGATTATCTCTTTCTTCATTTCTATAGTAATTTTCACCCTTTTTACCACAGTGTTGGCACTAGAAGCTTTCTTTTGGCCCATGGTGGCTTATTTAGCCGTTACAAGCGCTAAAAACACTGGAATAATACAAAATGTACTGATTGTATACGTGGGAACGACCGCACTGGCTTATAAACATTGCCACACTAACTGAAGGTAGGGCACCTAAGGCATGCTCAGGCCAGAGGGATGCGTGGACACGTTCGGGACAAATGATGTAAGTCGAGTTTTTGTTCGTACGTCGGGGGAAATATTTTACGCTGAAATGCTTCATAAGTTAATTTTATCATAAGATGAGGCCTTTGTAAGTCAGGGGTTCCCTGTACTACACAATACATTATATATCCCACACAATACATTATACAGTGGACCCCTCGACTTTCATGAAATTCGACCTTGGGCAAGTTTTTTTGGAAAAATTTGGCCTCGAGTTTCATGAAAAAACTTGTGTTTCGGCGACCGTCCGGTACCCATCCGCCCATCACCGCGCACACAAAGCCAGTCTCCCACGCCTTTCTCGCTCAGTGTGCCAATGTTTACCAACACGTGACCATCATCTCACGGGTTCATACATAATAATCCATTGTTTTTTTATGATTACAACTGCTAAATAAGTCACTATGAGCCCAAGGAAGGCTAGTGCAAGCCCTTTGGTAAAGAAAGTGAGGAACACGATCGAATCCAAGAAGGAAATCATTGAAAAATATGAGAGTGTAGTGCGTGTTACAGAGCTTGCCAGGATGTATGGCAAGCCCCATTCAACCATAACTTCGATTGTGGCAAAAGGAAAGGAAATAAAGTGTGCTGTTGTTGCAAAAGGGGTGGATATGCTGACAAAAAGGAGATCACAAATCCTTGAAGAAGTGGAGAGGTTATTGTTGGTGTGGATTACCGAAAAACAGTTAGCACGAGATAGTGTTACGCAGTCAATAATATGTGAAAAGGCAAGGCAGTTGCATGATGATCTCATAAAGAACATGCCTGCAACAAGTGGTGAAGCTTGTGATTTTAAGGCCAGCAAAGGTTGGTTTGAGAGATTTAAGAAGCGTAGTGGCTGTTGCGAATAAGAAATTTTTTTAAAGAACTTCAGAATGTGGCCTGTTACCATTTATCTCTTATGCAACAAGATTTTTGGATCCGAGTTATAGGTATTTTAGAGTCTAGGGGAAATAATTTCAACTGGGAAACTCCATAGAATAATATTCAAATTTATTAAAGTATTTAAATACAATACTTTATCTTCTCTTTGTAGTTAATTTAACTTAATACTTTGTACAATAAAATTACCATATACATTTAGTTCCAAATCATGGAAATGTCATATTAATAAGGAAGTTTAATTATTCTTCCTGTATCTAAGTCCTCATTAATATTTACGTCTCTTTCTTAACAAGACTGTAGACTCAAAATACAAAAGGTACAAGATTTAACAAGACCTTTGAATCTGGCCCTAAAGTATCTATGGATTACTGAACTGACCAAGAATATAAATATCAAAAGAGTCTTTCAAAGTAATGAGGAACAAATTGAGTCAGCTCTAGAGTCCAATTCTCAAAACCATTCAACTGTACACCGTAAGAGCCAATATACGATCAGTTGTCAGGGCTAGAGCTGGGAGCAGACTGACTACTTGCCAGTCTGTTGACGTGTCGTCAGGTTGGATCAGCTGAGCCACGTCAGCCAGCCGGACATAAACAATTGAACAATTCACCGGATGGTTCCGAGACTTAAACTCTATATACACAAGAAATCCTACCTAACAATAATACTAAAATAATAGTGATAGTTACAAAATAGTGATAATAACAATAATAGTGATAATAACAATAATAGCGATAATAGCGATAATACCATGGTATTTTACATACAGTAGGGCCCCACTTATATGGCTGGTTAGGTTCCAGGCTACCGCCGTAAAGCGGAAACCGCTGTAAAGTGGAACACCCTTTTTTTCCACTTACAAATGCATACAAACACTAGATAACAAGTTTACACTAACATATATTAAGTTAGCAATAGAACCAGGCATCAAAAAACAATAAAAAGTACAATACACACATAGTGCACTCATTACTTACCTTAAAATATTTATAGTCTTAATCTAGGGTGAGACAAGTAGTATTTATTGTAAGAAATCAAGTGTGGTATGTATGGTAGTCAGGCAGGCTACCATACCAGGCCACCCCACTCACACATACAATTCTATGATATTTAAGCATCCCAGAGTGATAAAATGTATATACAGTTCACTCATTACTTACCTTAAAATATAGGGTGAGATGAGTAGTATTTATTGTAAAAAATCAAGTGTGGTATGCATGGTAGTCAGCCGGGCTACCATACCAGGCCAACCCACCTACACATAATATTCTATTACATTTAAGCATCCCAGAGCGACAAAATGTATATACAGTTCACTCATTACTTACCTTAAAATATTTGTAGTCTTAATGTAGGGTCAGCAGTAAGTAAATGAGATAAAACGAATAAATGAGAGAGAGAAAGAATGAGTGCATGAGAGAGTACAGGCGCAGAGTTATGTAAACAAACCAGGCGAAGGTAAGTTTTGTAAACAAAGTGTACACGTCTGGTTTGTGTACAAGTTACATTGTGTACAGGTTGTCTCTACATTGATACGGTAGAATAAATAAAGAAGAACACTCCCATTCTCATGTAACATCATTTTGAGAAGAAATGATGCTCTGAGTGAAGGCAATGGAAATAAGTCACTGACTTTTTTGGGTTATCCTAGGTTCTCTACACATATGTTGTTATGTATGATAATCTATGTAACTGTATTTGTGTATACCTGAATGAACTTACTTACATACATACGAAAGGAATAATTTTCTTCAGTTACCCCCAGTAACACATTTTCTCTTATGTTAGATTAGAGAAAATGTTATTCTTGGCATCACTTGTACAAGTTATCTGGCTACCACATCTCATATTTATGTTTATTTATTCTATTCTAGGGTGTATTTATCATCTTTTTATGTTATGTATTGTGTTTATTATATAATTTTGAAAAAAATATCATGGATGGATTAATGAAAATGTGTATATTAACGTAATATACAACATTTAATGAGACTCGGTGATTATTATTATTATTATTATCATTTCTAATATGGCATCACTTGTGCAAGTCGTCTGCTACCACTTCTCATATTTATGTTTATTTATTCTATTGTGGGGTGTATTTATCATCTTTTTATATTATGTATCGTCTTTATTATATAATTCTGGTGGCTAAAGCTCCCGCTTCACACACGGAGGTCCCGGGTTCGATTCCCGGCGGGTGGAAACATTTCGACACGTTTCCTTACACGTAACTGTTGTCCTGTTCACCTAGCAGCAAATAGGTACCTGGGTGTTAGTCGACTGGTGTGGGTCGCATCCTGGGGGACAAGATTAAGGACCCCAATGGAAATAAGTTAGACAGTCCTCGATGACGCACTGACTTTCTTGGGTTATCCTGGGTGGCTAACCCTCCGGGGTTAAAAATCCGAACGAAATCTTATCTTATCTTATCTTATCTTATTTAACGTAATATACGACATTTAAATGAGACTCGATGATTATTATTATCATTACTAATATGACGTCTGGAGACATAAGACACTTTTACTGATTTTAATGTGTACCTGCATGCCAGCACAGTATAAGTTTATTTAAGTACAGGTATACATAAGTATAATTATCAGAGTATATATAAAATATGAAATAACTTTTAAAAACATTTGAAATTTTGGAGTTTTCAGACAAAATGGAGAGACTTAGTGCTTACTGAGCTCATGAAGAATGTAAACAAACAGGGTGGGGCGCGGTGACCGTATTAGAAAGTCAGGTGGGGGAGCCGTATGGCGAGTTTTGGTCATAATTTGAAATGACCGTATTAGCGGAATGCCGTAAAGTGAAACGCTGTAAAGCGGGGTCCAGATAATATAACGCCGAAAGTCTCTATTTTAGCTATAAACGGGGACTTTCGCACTATAATATTAAGTGATGAACACATGCTCTTACAATATTTAAATAACACAGGATGACCAATTTCAAAGATATAGCACCCCCCCCATCCCGTATGACAATAGGTCGCAGTAGGGAGTTTGCAAGCATCCTTGGTAATATCTCCTTTATAGTAAGCGTCCTCTTGGTAAATAAGGCAAGTAATGCGATGGAAGAATGGAGAAGCAAGAACTCGAACAGCATGGTTATTTGCCAGAGGATGAGCTTTTGGAACAATGGCCAGAAGAACTATCTGGAGTGGCTTCCATCATAATTCGAGAATAGGAGTCTCGGACATGACTGTCAGGGTCATCCATGTGGACTTACTACTTCGTCCCATCAACGAAACGGCTTTCATAGTCATACTGTCAATATAAAAGAAAATTATTAACAAAATTATATAATATACATATAAATTAGGCTCTAAGAGTACTCATTTCTTAACTTTACATTTTAAGGTATACATTTTTTTTTTTTTTTTGGGGGGGCGAGAAAGAGCATCAGCAATTATGTTAAAGGATCTACTTAAGTGTTGAATACTAATCAGATAAGGTTGGATTCTCAGAGCCCACCTGAGGATCCGGGTGTTCTTTGATTTCATAGAATTAATATAAATTAAAGGGTTGTGATCAGAAAATACCATAATTTTATGTGGGGAGGTTTCCAGATAAATGTCAAAATGTTCCAAAGATATTACTAGGGCAAGAGCTTCTTTCTCTACGGTGGCATAATTCTTTTGGTGATGTTTCAACTTTGAAGAAAAATAAGATATAGGATGCAAAATATCAGTAGAGGGGGATTTCTGAAGTAACACTGCCCCCACAGTATAACCGCTGGCATCGATGTGTAAATAGAAGGGTTGATTAAAGTCAGGACTTTTCAATACGGGTGACAAAGAAAGCAACCGCTTCAACCGATTAAAAGCTATCTCACAATCTTTCGTCCAGCAAAACTTCATCTTACTACTGGTTAACTCAGTAAGAGGAGATGCAACCTGAGAAAAATTAGGACAGAAATGACGATAATAACCAGTCATTCCAAGGAACCTCTATAGACTTTCTATCGTGAGGGATAGGAAACTCGGAAATGGCTCTAACTTTTACATCAACAGGATGTACCTCACCCTGACCTATACAAAAACCGAGGTATTTAATCTTGGCTTGTCCAAATTGACACTTGGCTAAATTTATGGTGAAGTTGTACTTTTCTAACTTCTTAAATAAGGTTTCCAGGCGAATTAAATGTTGCTCCCACTCATTGCTATATATAACAAGATCATCTAGATATGCATCCACTCCTTCTAAATCATTGGTCAGCAGGTTCATCAGGCGCTGAAAGGTAGAGGCCGCGTTACACAACTTGAAGGGCATAACACGATAATTGAATAATCCTCCTTGTATAGTAAATGCGGATATTTCTTGGGCTTGCTGGGTAAGCGGCACTTGGTAATAGCCCCTTAATAAATCCAGGCGGGTGACATAGGCGGCTCCTGATACTCTGTCTATTAGATCATCAATACAGGGTAGTGGGAAACCATCTGGTACCGTGAGAGCATTAACCTTACGATAATCAGTGCACATTCTAGAAGTTCCATCAGGCTTGGGAACTAATACATATACAGGGCGAGGCCCACGGACTTTTACTCCATTCTATGAGTCCATGGGACAACAAAAATTCTACTTCTTTGTTTAATGTTTCTTGTTTGAGTGGACTTGCCCTATAAGGTGACTGTTTGCAAGGCTTTGCTCCTTGTACATCTATGTCGTGAATTCCCAATGTACAACACCTAGGGACGTCATCAAATAAAACCTCATAACGTAATATCAAGTCTTTGATATCTTTTGCTTTCTTCAAATCAAGGTCCATAAGAAAGGTATCAAGAGATTGCAATGTCTCTGAATTTTTTAAACGTACTTCTATCGCTTTAGAGATGCTGGGCAGACTTACATTTTCAGTTTCATCTAAAGGAAGAACTGTCGAAACTGGTACGATACTAGGGTGGTAAGCCTTAAGTTGGTTTATGTGATAAGTACGTTTTGCTTTTCTCTTTCCTGGAGTTTGTAGTACATAATTTACCTCATTGAGCCGCTCAATCACTTCCAAAGGACCTTCGTATCTAGGTTGCAGAGCGTGTCCAGGTAAGAATTTCTGTGCCATCACCTTGTCACCTGGTTTGAAGAAACGAGAGCGTGTGTGTTTGTCATAACAATGCTTCATCTTGGATTGGGCCTTAGCTAAATTTTTTGAGGCTAATTCCCTCAGTTGTGACAAACGCTTTTGCATTAGAGTTGGAGTTGTTTTAAGCGAGAGTTCGGATTTTCCGGTCCATGAATCTTTTAGTATGGCGAGGGGGCCGCGTACTTGGTGTCCATAAATTAATTCAAATGGACTAAACCCAGTGCTTTCTTGTTTGCTTTCCCTTAAGGCGAACAAGAGGAATGGTATTCCTTCATCCCAATCTCTGGAAAACTGCTCGCAGTACGCTCTCATCATTGATTTTAATGTTTGATGAAATCATTCGAGGGCCCCTTGCGACTGAGGGTGATAAGCAACAGAAAATACGGACTTAATTCCGAGGCGTGATAAGGCATCACGAAACATCTTAGAGGTAAAATTTGAACCTTGATCGGATTGAATTATTCGGGGAATCCCCACCTGTGACAAAAATTTTTGCAAAGCTCAAACAATGATGCGAGAATTAATTTTTCTCAAAGGGATAGCCTCTGGATATCGAGTAACGACATCCATAATTGTAAACAGATATTAATTCCCTTGTTTAGTCTTGGGTAACGGACCAACACAATCTATTATCAGGCGTGAGAAGGGCTCACCACTGACGGGAATCGGAATGAGGGGAACTGGTGGAGGTGTGTGCGAAGGTTTGCCGGTCACTTGGCAGACTTGACAACCTTTTAGATAGCTTTCCACAGTCTCCTTCAATCTGGGCCAATGAAAATGCTTGGCTATTTTGCCCAGCGTTTTCTTTACTCCCAAATGTCCTCCCATGGGACTATGGTGGGCGAAACTAATGGCCAATTCTCTAAAGGTGCTAGGTAGCACTACTAGATGTTTGCTGGTAGCCAGATGATCGTCGGAAGACAAAAGAGACTTTTCCTTTCTCATTAATATACCATTAGCAAGGTAGTAACAATTGTCCAGGTCTTGGGCGTCGTCTTCTGTAATAGCTATCTCTCATAATTTCTCTAGGGATGGATCAAGGAACTGATCCCTTATTAAATCTTCTTTCGATAGCATTTTAATATCAGAATCTTGAAAAGGGCCGATCATAGAATATTTCAGATTTGAAGATCCGGGTTGTAAGGATCGACTGAACAATAAATCGAGACCTAAATCTTCGCCTTCACTTAGGACTTCAGTTGATAAAGGATTTTGAGGTGCTCTAGACATTGCTCTAGTTATAACATTGAGAGGAAATAAGGTAGGAGCCTCTTTTCGAGCTTCTATGGCATAGTTAATGTCAGTAGAATTATCAATAACTAGAGGCTCTCGGCTTATACCCGGATAGTCTAGATCATTGCCTATGAGTAAGTCAACGCCCTGAATAGGAAAAGTTTCACTGGATATATCTACCGACACAAAGCCAGTATAGGTTGGTGTTTGGATGTATATCCTGTGAAGAGGCACTCTTATAATGGCGCCTCCATAGGCTTCTAATAAGACATCTAGCTTTGTGCGAGTCATATCACTTACGGGAAGCATGTCCTGCTTCAACAATGTTAAATAACTTCCAGTATCATGGAAGGAATTAATTTCAACTAATTGAGTCTCGTCTATTCCAGCTTTCACTTTAGCAAAATAGGGACTCATAGCTGAGTGAATATCTTTTTCTGAAACAGCTCTAGTATTTAGTCATCTAGAATGACTACTGATTCGTTCTTGTGAACCTTGTTCGGTACTAGGGTTCAGTTTCTTTTGAGTTGTCGATGAAGATATTACCTGAGTTGGGAAACAAAGTCGCTCATTCCTGGTATCCCTCTCTAGCCAATAACAGTGTTTCCTTAAATGCCCTTTCTTATTACAATAAGTGCAGTTCAACTCACTGTTATGCCTTAGTGGTTTTGAACTTTTCCTAGAGTTAGATCTAAATTTATTATTAATGGGCTTGGAGGCATCATAGGAGGTCGGGTAAGGATTCTGTATGCGACGCATCTCTGTCAGATTGGATCGTCCTTTCTTAGGGGCATATTTAGTCACTGTTTCCTTACTTTTTGTTTCGCCAATCAATTGTTGAGATATTTCATAATTATCGGCGAGCGAGGCTGTTTCTAGTATATTTACTATGGGGCAACTAATCAAATACCTATGCAGGTTTTCTGGTAAATTATTATAGAAATCCTCATGCAGGATCAATTGGGAAAGACTTTCCATAGATTTACAGTTAGAAGCTCTACACCATCTCTCAAAAGCGATTTTCTTTTCACAAGCAAAATCTACATACGACTGAGTTGGCTGGCATTTTAATGCTCTAAAGGTTTTTTGATAACTTACTGGGAGGAGATCATAAGCCTCTAGGATAGCCTTCTTAATGGAATCATAATCCACATATTTCTCAAAAGGTAACGTAGCCGTACAACTTTGAGCTTTACCAGACAATGAAGTATGCAATAAGGTTGCCCAGTGTTGTCAGGGCCAGCGCATAGCACGTGCTTGATTCTCAAAGACTTTAAAATAAGTATCTAAATCTCCTTCATTAAATCTTGGAACCATAGATGCAGCTTTTTGTATATTGAAAGAATCATTTGAGGATTCAGTACATCTTTCACTCACATTTCTTTGTTGTTGTTGTCTTATATAGCGGAGCGTTTCCCTTTGAAAGTCTTCTTCATTTAATTTACGCTGAGCCTCAATTTGAGCAGTCTGTAAAATAAATAGTCTCTCTAATTTCTCAAACTGACTTTGAGAAATATGCCCCGATGGTATCGAAAATGAGGGAATTGAACTGGGGGTATGTGGATATTCCTTTGGACGTGCACCTTGGTGAGGGCCAGGCTGACCATTAATAGGAATTCCTTCAGTAACGGGCGAATGCCGAACAGCGGCTGCACCCTGCAGTACTGCATCTTCTTTACTTGAGGCCCCTGGAAACAATTTGTTTCTAATTATTGCCCTTACGGTATTGGCTGTATAATATCTATCGTATGGTACTTCCAATTTACGAGCTATCTGCCAGCACGTTTGAAGTTTCAAGGAGTCCAGCTTTGACAATGTTAAATCTTCAAATAACTCTTTAACCCTTTGAGGGTTTTCGTCGTACTAGTACGTCTTACGCGTAGGGGTTTTTGACGTACTAGTACTCATAAATTCTAGCGACCTCAAATCTAGTGGGAGAAAGCTGGTAGGCCTTCATATGAAAGAATGGGTCTATGTGGTCAGTGTGCACAGTCTAAAAAAAATCCTGCTGCACACGGTGCATAATGAGAAAAAAAAAACTTTTTCCATTTTTTTTTAATAAATCAGCGACTTTGCAGTGTATTTTCGTATAGTATTTATTGTTGTATTCTAGTTTTCTTGGTCTCATTTTATAGAATGGAAGACATATTACTGAAATTGAGATGATTTTGACTGGTTTTACAATGAAAGGTGCCTTGAAATTGAGCTCAAAGTAGCAGAAATGTTCGATTTTTACCAAACTTCAAAAGTAAACAAATCGTGCCAAGCGTGCAATACACGTCAACTGGTGAGTCTAATATTCTTTCACAAGTGCACCAATAATATTTATACCATTTTTTACACTAATGCAGTAGTCTGCATAACAGTAAATCTTATATTTTTTGTGAGAATAAAAATTCAAAGTGGAAAGCAAAAGAATATAAGAGGGGCCTTGAGACGTGACTAATGACTAGAGGAAATGTCATTTTAGTGCCAGGAATGTCTTTCTTGTTTATTCTGGACCCTATTCCGAAATTGGCATCTTTTGAAATTTGTGTGAAATTGGGAAAATTGCTAAATTCTGACCACTGTACTGGATAGTTGAATTTATAAATGGGTGGTTTCTTGCACCCATTCGATAGAAAAAATGGAGTTCTAGCGAAATATTCATGTTTTTTGTCGACTAGTACAGTGAAATTGGTCGAAAATGGGGCTCAAAGTGGGCAAAATCGCCGATCCGTAAACATCGCCGAGACCGCTAACTTTGCGAGAGCATAATTCCGTAAGTTTTCTATCAAATTTCAAACTTTTGGTGTCGTTATGATCGGGAAAAGATTCTCTATCTTTTCATAAGAGAAAATAATTTTTTTTTTTTTTTAAATTTGGCCGACCCTGAGAACGAGTTTCGGAGAGGGCCTGTCGACCCTCAAAGGGTTAATGTGATCTTCCATGATCAATATTTTGAAATTAACTAAAGATAAATTCCCAGTATATAGCTTTAATATTGTTCTTTTGATCAATGTCTTAGAACAACAGAGATCCCGGATGGGTACCCCATTTTTAAAGAACTTCTGAATGTGGCCTGTTACCATTTATCTCTTACGCAACAAGATTTTTGGATCCGATTTATAGGTATTTTAGAGTCTAGGAGAAATAATTTCAACTGGGAAACTCCATAGAATAATATTCAAATTTATTAAAGTATTTAAATACAATACTTTATCTTCTCTTTGTAGTTAATTTAACTTAATACTTAAGACTGTAGACTCAAAATACAAAAGGTACAAGATTTAACAAGACCTTTGAATCTGGCCGTAAAGTATCTATGGATTACTGAACTGACCAAGAATATAAATATCAAAAGAGTCTTTCAAAGTAATGAGGAACAAATTGAGTCAGCTCTAGAGTCCAATTCTCAAAACCATTCAACTGTACACCGTAAGAGCCAATATACGATCAGTTGTCAGGGCTAGAGCTGGGAGCAGACTGACTACTTGCCAGTCTGTTGACGTGTCATCAGGTTGGATCAGCTGAGCCACGTCAGCCAGCCGGACATAAACAATTGAACAATTCACCGGATGGTTCCGAGACTTAAACTCTATATACACAAGAAATCCTACCTAACAATAATACTAAAATAATAGTGATAATTACAAAATAAGTGATAACGATAATAGTGATAATAACAATAATAGTGATAATAGCGATAATACCATGGTATTTTACATATATTAACAGATAATAATATAATGCCAAAAGTCTCTATTTTAGCTATAAACGGGGACTTTCGCGCTATAATATTAAGTGATGAACACATGCTCTTACAATATTTAAATAACACAGGATGACCAATTTCGAAGATATAAGGTTGGTTTGAGAGATTTAAGAAGCGTAGTGGCATTCACAGTGTGATAAGGCATGGTGAGGCTGCCAGTTCTGACAAAAAAGCAGCTGAGAAGTTTGTACAGGAGTTTAAGGAGTGCGTAGACACTGGAGAATTCAAACCCCAGCAAGTGTTTAATTGTGACGAAACAGGCCTCTTCTGAAAGAAAAATGCCAAAGAGGACCTACATCACGCAGTAGGAAGTGGCACTCCCAGGACACAAGCCTATGAAAGACAGGCTTACTCTCATGTTTTGTAGTAATGCTAGTGGGGATTTTAAAGTGAAGCCTTTACTGGTGTATCACTCTGAAAATCCCAGAGTGTTCAAGAAATACAGTGTCACCAAGAGTAACTTGTGTGTGATGTGGAAGGCTAACAGTAAGGCATGGGTCACAAGGGGAATTTTCCTAGACTGGTTTAATGAAGTGTTTGGCCCCAGTGTGAAGAAATACCTCCTGGAAAATAAATTGCCACTCAAGTGCCTCCTGGTATTGGACAATGCTCCTGCTCATCCTCCAGACTTGGAAGAGCAAATAGTGGAGGAGTTTAGTTTCATCACAGTGAAGTTCTTGCCTCCTAATACCACTCCTCTCCTCCAGCCAATGGACCAGCAGGTCATTTCAAACTTCAAAAAACTCTACACCAAGGCAGTGTTTCAGAAGTGCTTTGAAGTGACCTCAGACACTGAATTGACCCTAAGAGAGTTCTGGAAAGATCACTTTAATATCCTCCATTGCATAAACCTTATAGGTAAGTCTTGGGAGGGAGTGACTTCCAGGACTTTGAACTCTGCTTGGAGAAATTTGTGGCCAGATTGTGTACAAGAGAGGGATTTTGAAGGGTTTGTGGCTGACCCTAAGGAACCTATGCCAGTTGTGGAAAGTATTGTGGCATTGGGGATGTCCCTGGGGTTGGAGGTGAGTGGTGAGGATGTGGAAGAGTTGGTGGAGGACCACAGGGAAGAGCTAACCACTGAAGAGCTGCAAGAGCTTCGTCTGCAACAGCAACAGATCACAGCTCAGGAAACTGCTGCAGAGGAGGAGGAAGAGAGATGGAGGAAGGTGCCTTCTTCAAAGATTAAGGACATTTGTTCAAAGTGGACTGAAGTTCAAACATTTATGGATGAACTTCACCCTAACGAAGCTGTTGCAGGCCGTATTGGCAACATGTACAATGACTGTTGTGTCCCACTTCAGGGAAATCTTAAAGAAATGCCAGAAACAGATCTCTCTGGACAGACATTTTGTGGGACAGGGGTCAAGTGACTCTCAAGCTGGTCCCAGTGGCATTAAAAGAAGAAGGGAAGTAACCCCAGATATGGACTTCATACCTGAAGTCCTAATGGAAGGAGATTCTCCTTCCAAAAAATAGTGTACACCTTCCTCCTATCCCCTCCCGTCTTCCATCCACGTAGAAGTCTTCAGTAAAGGTAAGTGTAATGTTATCATTATTCATTTTAAATGCATGTACTTGATTTCTGATTGTTTTCATTATGTAAATCTTTATTTAATTTGAAAAAAAAATATTTTATTTAATATTTTTGGGTGTCTGGAACGGATTAATTTTATATCCATTATTTCTTATGGGGAAAATGGTTTCGAGTTTTGTGAATTTCGACCTTCGGCGGGCTCTCTGGAACGGATTAATCACGAAACTCGGGGGTCCACTGTATATCCTACACAATACATTATATATCTTACACAATATATACTACACAGTATATTATATATCCTACACAATATATACTACACAATACATTATACATTCTACGCAATATTTGTTATTTAATTTTTGTTAACACATAAGCCATTTACCACCAAAGCAGGGTGGCCTGAAAAAAAAAATAACTTTCACCCTCATTCACTCCATCACTGTCTTGCAAGAGGCATGCTTACACTACAGTTAAAAAATTGCAGCATTAACACCCCTCCTTCAGAGTGCAGACACAGTACTTCCCATCTCCAGGACCCAAATCCAGCCTGCCAGACTTGGGTCCCCCACACCCTCATCTGGTGGCCCCCCTTGCCAAGCCACAGCAGAGGGGGACCCCCAATGAGGTGGTCTGTGTGTTTACTCGAATACTTCGAAGGTAAGAATTTGGCCTATTGCTTCGTCCTGTGCCTAATATTATTAACCCTTTGAGGGTTTCGGACGTACTAGTACTTCTTACATGCAGGGGTTTTTGACGTACTAGTACGCACAAATTCTAGCGCCGTCAAATCTCGCAGGAAAAGGCTGGTAGGCCTACATGTGAGAGAATGGGTCTGTGTGGTCGGTGTGCGTGGTAGAAAAAAAATCTGGGACCCAGTGGTGCATTGTGGGAACGCCATCTTAGTAAACAATATCCACCATGCCTCGCGGTAAGAAGCTCCTCACTCCTTGGCGAATTGGGACACTTTTGTTCCCCAGTGACAGTTCTAATACAGATGGAAGTGCCAGTGAAGATGAGTTTCAAGGTTTTGGTGAGGTTTTGACCGAAACTAATGACCATAATATCGGTAATAGTGAGGAAAACCCAGACGACCCTCAGCCTTCCACCTCTGGTGCTGGGCCGTCTTGTTCACGTTCAGTTGTACCAGAATCCAAGAGGAAACTTCTATTTTCCCAAATCCCAGACTCAGATGAGAGCATGTGTGATGATAGTGATAGTGAATATGAACTACAAGCTCTTCAAACTAGTTCCAGTAGTGATAGTGAAGTGCAATATTCCCCAGTGAAGCATCAGTATATACGACAATATATGTGCTCTGGTAGTGTGCCATGTGCTATTCCAAGGGGAAGGAGTGCATCTCGGAGTACATCCCATGGCTGTACAACAGGAACAGACAGTGAAAATGACGATGATACTGTTGCAATTGGGATGGAAAATGTGCGTGGTGGTAGTGGTGCCGGCGGTGAGGCACCAGCAGTGGGCCATGCTGCCACCCATGCCGCTGCCTCAGCTGATCTACAACAAAGGCCACCATCCCCCACCCACCCACCACACCAGCCTCCACAACCACAACCTCCACAACCACAACCACCTGTCATTGTCCAGTACCCACCAGCAGACCGCACCTGGGATTGGCAGGAAGCTGTCAATTTTGTTCCAAATGCCCACCAGTTTGATGACAGCCAAAGTGGAATACGGCCATCTTGTACACTTGGGAACAATGCCACTGAACTGGAATGTTTCGAGTTATTCTTTGACGAACCACTGATGGAAAGTATTGTCATGGAAAGCAACACATACTACGAGTACACCATGGCAAACACATTACTTTCACCAAAATCACGTCTACACCAGTGGAAGGAGGCAACTGTGGCTGAGATGTAACTTTTCTTTGCCACAGTAATGCTTATGCCACATGTGTATAAGCACAAAGTGAAATCATACTGGTCAACAGACCGCCTGATTGCAACCCCAGGTTTCAGTGATATAATGCCAGTGAATCGATTTGTGCTAATGTTACGTATGCTTCACTTCTCAGACAAAACCAGGCCTGACAGAAACGACAGGTTATATAAGATTAGGAATGTGTTTGTGTATCTGAAAGAGAAATTCAGTACGCATTTTTATTCCTTCAGGAAGCTTGTAATTGACGAGTCTTTGATTCTGTTCAAAGGAAGACTTTCTTTCAAGCAGTACATACCAAGCAAGAGGAAACGCTTTGGTATAAAGTTGTTTGTGCTTTGTGATTGTTACAGTGGTCTGGTATTGGATATTATTGTGTACACTGGAAGTTATACATTGCAAAATACCAGGAAGTTATTGGGCATCTCAGGTGATGTGGTTAGAACAATGATAGAACCATACCTTGGTAAGGGGCATACATTATATACAGATAACTGGTACACAAGCCCCTCAGTGATTTTTTGCGAGTGAACATGACAGATGTGTGTGGCACAGTGCGTGCAAATCAGAAACATATGCCCAGGTTTGACGCTGGCACTCGTAGAGGTGAGGTGCAGGCGTTTGCTGCCAATGACATCATGGCATTTCGGTGGCATGACAAACGAGATGTCACACTGTTGTCATCAGTTCACCCTAATGAAATGGCAGACAGTGGCAGGCAGCATAGAGAGAGCAATGAACCCATTCTAAAACCTGCAGCTGTGATTGATTACACCTTCAACATGCGTTCAGTGGACAAATGTGTCATGCAGATTGGGTTTGCTGATTGTGTTCGCAAGAGTTATAAGTGGTACATCAAACTCTTTTTCCATCTTCTGGACATTTCCATGCTCAATGCTTATAATAAGTATAAGATGAGGACCAGAAACAAACCACAGTACGGCGAATTCTGTTTGTCTGTCATCAGACAAATAGTATTCAAGTACCAAGGAACAGCACCTGCAATTGACCGCCCACCAAATTATCAACAACTACCTGCTTGTCTGAAGTATGGTGATCACTTCCTGGTAAAAGTGCCTGCTACTGCTTTCAAGAAAAAGGCTCAGAAGAGATGTTACGTCTGTTCACATACAAAAAACGCCGACAACAATGCAGAGACACTCGTTTTATGTGTGAGGAATGTAATACACCACTGTGCATGACACCATGTTTCAAAGAGTTCCACAGGCTGCAGAACTTCTAGAAACATTCCCTGTGACTGTATATGTGTATATAAAATATAGAAAAATAGTAATAAACAACATTTCATATCGTTTGTGTAAACATTTTCTATAAGCAAAATAATGATTACAACAGTGTTTACGCCCTTATTGTGTAGTATTGAAAAAGAAATAACTTACAAAATACTGATCATGTTGGCTTCAGAGGCCATAAAAGTTACTCAGAAAAAGAAAAATTGAAAAATAATTGAAAATAGTACATAAAAAAGTAAATAGAAAAATACCGGGTGACGGCAGTCGGCGATATTACCAGATGTTGTTCAATTTTGGCAAACTTCACGCCTCCATATCTCGGTAAGTATTGACGGTAAAAATTTTTTGTTTAATCTATAATGTTTAGAAAAAAAAAAAAATTTTTCATAAGAAAAAATAATTTTTGTTTTTTTTTTTGAAATTTGGCCGACCCTGAGAACGAGTTTCGGAGAGGGCCTGTCGACCCTCAAAGGGTTAATGATTAGATTGAAATGATTTTCATGGAAAATATAGAACAAAGCATATTTGAATTTATTGCTAAGAGTCATTTGGAATATCTCGAATATTTTTTTTATTTTGTGAAGGGAAGGTGAAGGCCGATTTTTGGCATGTCAAAAGCGCACCTAATGTATTTTTTTTAGGCATGAAGATAAGTTATCGTACATTCATTCCTTACTTAATAAATTCATGTTAGACATATTCTATGAGTGGAGAGTGTCCGCAGCGCCACTCGTAACATTAGACCAGAACAGGATGCTGCCATATGTCATAGTCAGCAATTATTATTATTTTTTTATTTCTCAGTTTTTTGTTTGGCCAATCTTATTGAAACTTTGTCACATTCCATTACATATAAAGTGGACCCCCACCTTACGATATTAATCCGTTCCTGAGAGCTCATCGTATGCAGAAATTATCGTAAGGTGAATTAATTTTCCCCATAAGAAATAATGGAAATCAAATTAATCCGTGCAAGACACCACAAAGTATGAAAAAAAAATTTACCACATGAAATATTAATTTTAATACACACAAACTGACACTTACCTTTATTGAAGATCTGGTGATGATTGATGGGATGGGAGGAGAGGAGAGTATGGAAGTTGTTAATGTTTAGAAGGGTAATCCCCTTCCATTAGGACTTTAGGTAGCACGTCCTTTTCTGGGGTTACTTCCCTTCTTCTTTTAATGCCACTAGGACCAGCTGACTGTGGTGCAGCAACAGCTGACCATGGTGCAGCAACAGCTGACTTTGGTGTAGCAACAGCTGACTGTGGTGCAGCAACAGATGACCATGGTGCAGCAACAGCTGACTTTGGTGCAGCAACAGCTGACTTTGGTGTAGCAACAGCTGACTGTGGTGCAGCAACAGATGACCATGGTGCAACAACAGCTGACTTTGGTGCAGCAGCAGCTGACTGTGATGCAGCAGCAGCTCACCATGGTGCAACAGCAGCTCACCGTGGTTCAGCAACAGCTGACTGGTGCAGCAACAGCTGACCATGGTGCAGCAACAGCTGACAGTGGTGTAGCAGCAGCTGACTATGGTGCAGCAGCAGCTGATCGTGGTGCAACAGCAGCTGACTGTGGTTCAGCAACAGCTGACTGGTGCAGCAACAGCTGACCGTGGTGCAGCAACAGCTAACCGTGGTGCAGCAACAGCTAACCGTGATGCAGCAACAGCCGACTGTGGTGCAGCAGCAGCTGACTGTGGTATGATAGTACATATTTCTCACCCTTTTTACCACAGGGTTGGCACTAGAAGCTGCTTTCTTTGGGCCCATGGTGGCTTATTTAGCAGTTACAAGCACTATAAACAATGGAATAATACAAAATGTATCGAATGTATGCATGCAACCAGCCACCCTGGCTTGTAAACAATAACGGCAGTCCAGCTGAGGCGCTCAGGCTAGACGGACAGGTTCGGGATGAGTCATGTTGGTCAGAAACAGCTGAGGGTGGTACAGCAGCAGCTGACTGTGGTGCAGCAGCAGCTGACTGTGGTGCAGCAGCAGCTGACCATGGTGCAGCAGCAGCTCACTGTGGTTCAGCAACAGCTGACTGGTGCAGCAACAACTGACGGTAGTGCAGCAGCAGCTGACGGTGGTGCAGCAGCAGCTGACCGTGGTGCAACAGCAGCTGACCGTGGTTCAGCAACAGCTGACTGTGGTGCAGCAGCAGCTGACCGTGGTGCAGCAACAGCTGACGGTGGTGCAGCAGCAGCTGACTGTGGCGCAGCAGCAGCTGATGGAGGTGCAGCAGCAGATCGTGGTGCAGCAGGAGCTGACTGTGGTGCAGCAGCAGCTGACTGTGGTTCAGCAACAGCTGACTGTAGTGCAGCAGCAGCTGACCATTGTGCAGCAGCAGCTGACTGTGATGCAGCAACAGCTGACCGTGGTGCAGCAACAGCTGACCATGTTGCAGCAGCAGCTGACCGTGGTACGATAGTACGTATTTCCCACCCTTTTTACATATGATCGCTTGAAAGATGGTATCTCCTGCTATCTGTTTTTCGTTTATCCACACCAATAACAGTCTCTCAACATCTTTGAGTACTTGTGATCGAAAACAAACTTGCACCTTTTGCAAGAACCCCTTCCTTGATTGCTGTTTTCTTGGCCACAATAGTAGCGATGGTTGATTGGGGTTTGGTATACAACCTGGCCAGCTCCGGGACACGCACTCCACTTTCATACTTAGCAATTATCTCTTTCTTCATTTCCATAGTAATTTTCACCTTTTTTACTGCACGGTTAGCACTAGAAGCTTTCTTTGGGCCCATGGTGACTTATTTTGCAGGTACAATCACTAAAAACGCTGTGATAATATGAAATATTCTGATTGTATGTGTGGATGCGACCGCACTTGCTGGCTTGTAAACACTGGCACCCATGGGGCAGCTGAGGCGTGCTCAGGCCACATGTGGGACGCGTCTCGGACGAATCGTGTGAGGTGAGGCAAAATTTTTGCGTTAAAATGTATTGTGTGGTGGATTTAACCTAAGGTGATGCCATTGTATGGTGGGGGTCCACTGTATTTCACCATTTTTTATATGCAGAAGTACAATGCTTACATGACAGTAGAGATGTCGTATTTAAGAGCAATGCGTGGTGCTAATATTATGCAGACTATACGGAGTTGGGAGATTAGGAAGAGGTGTAAAGTTACCAAAAGTATTATTTAGAAGCCTGAGGATGAAAAAATAGGATGACAAGGAGGGTGAATAAATATGGAGTACAGGGAAGGAGGTTGTCCTAGGAAATGTCTGAGGGAGGGGAGGGGAAAGGAGGTTTTGAGTGCTAGGTGCTTGTGTGTAGATAGGAGTGGATGAAAGTGGTTTTTATGAAGGGATTCAAGAAAAACCGGTTAGTTGGAATCCTGAAGGTAGGAAGTATAGTGCCTGCATTCTGAAGAAGGGATGGGGATGTTGCAGTTTGAAGGGTCATCTGAACTGTAATGTTGGTGCCTTTCTGGCAAGACAGTGACTAAGTGATAGTGAAATCATTTTCTTTGTCAGGCTACACTACCTCAATGGGAGACAGCCAGTGTTAAAAAAATTACAGGTATACATGTATTCTGGCAGTAACTAAATAAAGTTAATGAATATTTTAATCAGTTTAAATAGCATACAATGGATTATAAAGAATTTGCTTAGTATTTAGCTTCATAAACTTAAGCCTAACCTTAATTCCTGCAGCAGTAAGTGAGTTGGCCAGACCATCTGCCAGAGGGTCCTCTGGCCCTATGACCACCACACTGACTTTACAATCATTGCATACACCAACAACTGCCTGGAAAACCCAATAAAAATTTATGCACAATACAGTAACATATCTATCACAGTCCCATAATAGTGGTCACCAAAATTACCACATTCCACAGTATAAACACTTTTAACAATGCATCTGTACATTAGCAATGTTCAAGTTTTATATGCCTTACTTGGTGATCCTTGATGTTGAGGGAAATGTTGGTGGCATTGGGAGTGGTTTAAGTGCCAGCATTACCCAGGGCAATGAGGACAGATGACACTGCAGGAGAGGCAGCCAGGGCAGCAGCTAGAGCATCCTCCCTACCACCGGAACCCAACACCAACACCACACTCATCTGAAAGTAAAAGTAACATTGGTAGACAGCAATCTTCCAAGAGGGTTAAAAATGACAAAATTAAATGAATATGCCTGGAGTCCTCGATCATCAAACTATCCAACACCATTACTCAGAACAGTGACATTCACCTTGGCCACACTCAACTTAAAACATAATGGTTAATGGGGTTGAAAGCCATTTGACTACACTAGGATCATCAAAGTTGGACATAACTTTATCACCACCTAGCAAAAATACTTTAATCCCTAAAACACGGATTGAAGTAAACTCCTAGGTGAATATATATACAGTATACATATATGCAGAAAGAAATACATCTGCCTCCTTCGGCTGAATTTCCTGACCTCAAACATTGATCATTGTTCTCATGCTTTCCAGGTACTGTATTATACTCTATTGTACTTGAAGACCCTAGTGGAAGGAATGATGTACCAATAAAGGCTTCTTGTAGTTCAATGTCTTCTTACCACCTGTACCATTAACACCATCTGTACCACTGACACCACCTGTACCACTGATGTGTACCACTGACACCAACTCTACCACTGACACCAACTCTACCACTGACACCAACTCTACCACTGACACCAACTCTGCCACTGACACCACCTGCCGTCTACACCCCGGCACAATTTTTTTCTTAGCTAAATTGTTATTTTGGAAAATATTAAAAATACATTTAGTCTTAAGAGGTGCATCATACCAGGGCCAATCAACGGTTAATATTGCAGCTCCTGACCCATCACAGTGAACGTAAAGAGATTAATTGTATGTAAAGAAAGGCGAGTTAGTCCTACAGCTACCCCTGGCGAAGTAAGGTTACACTAGGTTAGATACATTTATTAAGATACAGGTACACGCAAGGGCAATTATTATATATAGTAGCATGTGTATATTACCCAGGATAACCCAAAAAATCAAAGTGACTTATTTCCATTAAATCTGCATAATATAAACCAGTGTTCATGGCAAAATGAACCTAATATTGAACATTTTTTGGTTTAAATGATGGTTAATTGTAACCATATCAAGTTTTATTAAAATGACATTGTTAAGAGTACCTTAATAGTTGAAAAAAACTGACAACGCAATTATTTTATATTTACGATGAAGTGCTAAACCCTTAGGGGTCATATAGCACCTGGGAAATATAATACCACGTTTGATCCGAGGGATGGCAATGTAGCTCCAGGTCATTGGATCAAAGCACTGCTAATCAAACTTACCTTGAATCACTTGTGAGAAAATTTGTCTGGACTGCCTCCATGTGAGTTGTCTACCCTGGCAAGCTGTGTTGACACCTCTCTGACCCTCACAAGTTGTCTACCCTGGCAAGCTGTGTTGACACTGTGTTGACACCTAGCTCTGAGGTGGGTACCTCAGCCTCACAAGTTGTCTACCCTGGCAAGCTGTGTTGACACCTAGCTCTGAGGTGGGTACCTCAGCCTCACAAGTTGTCTACCCTGGCAAGCTGTGTTGACACTGAGCTCTGAGGTGGGTACCTCAGCCTCACAAGTTGTCTACCCTGGCAAGCTGTGTCGACACCGAGCTCTGAGGTCGGTACCTCAGCCTCACAAGTTGTCTACCCTGGCAAGCTGTGTTAACACCGAGCTCTGAGGTCGGTACCTCAGCCTCCCAAGTGGCTTATAAGACAGATTTCCATAAATGACTGATGTTGCAAGAAAATCTCGCCTGCATGCATGAATAAAGGACTAACTTACTTGGTGTTGTAGAATCTATTCTGGTCTTCAACCTGCCTAAGCTTAGCCCCTCTGGATTTGCCCTCAGAACCAAGTGCAACCGAGAGCCTTAATTCCTGCAATATTCAGTTGGTATTAGTGACCTGCACCTCAGAAATTCCTGTTTCCACGGTGGATGTGAATCCCCTAGACTACTATGCAGAGAGTGACACTGGCTTCTAGGCTGACAAGATTATTATTATTATAATCAAGGGGGAAGCGCTAAACCCGGAGGATTATACAGCACCTGGGGGGATGTGGAAGGCATTCAGGCTTAATTCAGGGAACTAGAGCACAGATCCAATTCCCTAAATCAAGAGCCCCTCACCAACATCAATAGGCTGACAAGAGACGCTGGTACGTACTGGTCATGAACTGCCGCCTGTACAAGGCCCACAGCTCAACTCACTCTCAAATTCCCCCCAGAGACTGGCCAGAACTGAGTGAGAAAGGGAGGTCTTGTCTTACTGTATGGTCCTGACGGAGGAGGTCATCTACGGTACGTCGAGGTGCCTCCACCAGATTTCCCCAGGTCTAGTATATGAAGACACGTGGTGGCACCGCCTGCTGATCACGGCACTTGTTGCTCAGACGGTGTCTGGTCTTAGAAGAAAGGGCACTGTGGTCTCAGACCGGTGCCCCAGTATTCAAACTTGGGCTGTCAGTTCTCCCTGGCTAACATAACCTAGTGTTTGCCTACATTATCAGCCTATTACTACCTACGTTAAGGTCTTAGGTCTACATTATTATTATCTACATTTGCCTCAATAGTCCTAATATTAGTGTACTAACAGTATAAACTACCTACCTCTTCCTTGAAGGGTAAATCTATCAATTAAGAAGTACCTCCCAACCACCTTCGCCAACCCAGGTGTGTGTGTGTTTTGGGTGCAGTCAGGCAATTTTCCGCGCGCTCTCAAAAAAATTGAAGAATTATGGAAATTGAGTTATTTATACCAAAAAATAGCTTAACTCTTTGGCAACACAATGGTACCAGAATGAATGTTCTACGACGTTTCTACAAGAAATTATAGTCATTTATATCAGGTATGGTGACGGCGATGTGGGTAGCGAGTCTGCTCACAGCTCATATATTTTTTGGAATTTTTTCCTTGTTTTTTATCTCTTTTTCTTGCATTATTCTTTCTAATATAATAACTGACTATTTGGCATCATAAAACAGAAGGCGGAGCTTATCTGTAGACTTAGAGCCAACCAGGCACCATATGGGAACGCTCGGCTCCAGAAAGTGCCAGGAGAAATCACTTCATTATTACGCATATATCAGCTTATATATCACTCTACGGCTTATTTATCTATCAGAATTGATCTAATATGATATAATAAACACTATAAATAACATACAAACATGTTATATACTCTAGAGTGAATAAAATAAGCCTTAATATGGCGAGAGACCATCGGGAATATTTTGATATAAATGAGTTATTCCTCTCATGCCGTATTCTTTGGTCTCTAAGTAAGAGAAAACGGTGTTTTGAAGAGGATAACTGCACTAGAACATCAGTTTACTAAGAAATACACCCAAACAAACGCGATTTTCGCGGAAAAAAAAAATTTTGAGACGGCGGTCCGGCCGGTGTTCCAGGCCAATATCTTGGAGGTAACTTATTCACCTCTGGTACATCGTTCTGCCTTTATTACTTAATTAAATGGAATAATATTCACAGAAATT
>NW_027199711.1:0-28902 GCF_038502225.1 Cherax quadricarinatus | reverse complement strand
TGTGTGTGTGTGTGTGTGTGTGTGTGTGTGTGTGTGTGTGTGTGTGTGTGTGTGTGTGTGTGTGTGTGTGTGTGTGTGTGTGTGTGTGTGTGTGTGTGTGTGTGTGTGTGTGTGTGTGTGTATGTCACCTATGTGTACTCTCCTATTTGTGGTTGCAGGGGTCGAGTCTTAGCTCCTGGCCCCGCCTCTTCACTGGTTGCTACTAGGTCCTCTCTCTCCCTGCTCCATGAGCTTTATCAAACCTCGTCTTAAAACTATGTATGGTTCCCGCCTCCACTACGTCACTTTCTAGGCTATTCCACTTCCTGACAACTCTATGACTGAAGAAATACTTCCTAACATCCCTTTGACTCATCTGAGTCTTCAACTTCCAATTGTGACCTCTTGTTTCTGTGTCCCCTCCCTGGAACATCCTGTCTTTGTCCACCTTGTCTATTCCGCGCAGTATTTTATATGTCGTTATCATGTCTCCCCTGACCCTCCTGTCCTCCAGTGTCGTCAGGCCGATTTCCCTTAACCTTTCTTCATAGGACATTCCCCTTAGCTCTGGAACTAACCTTGTCGCAAACCTTTGCACTTTCTCTAATTTCTTGACGTGCTTGATCAAGTGCGGGTTCCAAACAGGTGCTGCATACTCCAGTATGGGCCTGACGTACACGGTGTACAGTGTCTTGAACGATTCCTTACTAAGGTATTGTAACGCTGTTCTCAGGTGTGCCAGGCGCCCGTATGCTGCAGCAGTTATCTGGTTGATGTGTGCTTCCGGAGACATGCTGGGTGTTATACTCACCCCAATATCTTTCTCCTTGAGCGAGGTTTGCAGTCTTTGGCCACCTAGCCTATACTCCGTCTGCGGTCTTCTGTGCCCTTCCCCAATCTTCATGACTTTGCATTTGGCGGGGTTAAATTCGAGAAGCCAGTTGCTGGACCAGGTGTTCAGTCTGTCCAGGTCTCTTTAAAGTCCTGCCTGATACTCATTTGATTTAATTCTCCTCATTAACTTCACATCATCAGCAAACAGGGACACTTCTGAGTCTATTCCTTCCATCATGTCGTTCACATATACAAAAAATAGCACTGGTCCTAGGACCGACCCGTGGGACCCCGTTCATCACAGGTGCCCACCCTTATACCCCATCACGTACCATGACTCGTTGTTGCCTCCCTGTCAGGTATTCTCTGATCCATTGCAGTGCCCTTCCTGTTATATGCACCTGATCCTCTAGCTCAGTGGTTCACAAACTTTTTCAGCTTGTTACCCAATTTAACATGCCACATAAAGCATGTTACCCCTTTCACAAAATGTTGTTATTATTGATATATATGGCTAAACGTGAACGTATACAGCCTCGCATACTCTGCTAATCCTAGCAAAACCATTGAAAACGTAAGAACCACACATACATTATATATAAAATTAATAATAGCTACAAATTCACAGTAACAGTGGGTAAATACTAACTATATACTGCACAGGGCAGTACACATACATACCAGCTTATGTCTACCTCGGCTGATGCTCACAGATAAACTGACAGTGTGAAATAGAGGCAGCCTCAGGAAGTGAGTGACGCGTACTGGACAGGTCGATCTGGGCTACTGAGTGACTTTTGTCCTGAAGCATACTTGTCAAAATACTTTTGGGTTTCCACACACTTAGCTATATATTTCTTCTTTTCTAATACTGTATATTAGTTTTTGATGTTTATTGTTATTTGGTTTAACTTTATTACTTACTTATAATAGGTTTACTTTACAACTTTATATACTAAGACAAAGTTAACAATAATCCTCATACCGGGTACCGCATTGTTTTCTTGATTTTCAGAATTCATAACTTTTTTTCTGTCACCCCTCCATTACCCCCCAAAAATGGTTAAATTACCCCCAGGGGGTAATTTACCCCCAGTTTGGGAACCACTGAGGACCCACGGGGAGATGTTGTCCAGTTCCATTGCCTTTGAGGTATCGATGTCCCTCAGCAGCTTCTTCACCTCCTCCTCATTTGTATGCATGTCGTCCAACACTTGTTTGTATATTCCTTGCTGGTGTCCCCCTCTGTTCTGTCCCCCCAGAGGCCTTCCTGTCTCCACTGTAAATACTTTCTTAAATCTCATATTGAACTCCTCACATACTTCTTGATTGTTTCTTGTGAGTTCCCCACCTTCTTTCCTCGGCCTTATCACCTGGTCTTTGACTGTTATCTTCCTCCTAATGTGACTATACAGCAGTTTCGGGTCAGATCTGACTTTCAATGTTATGTCATTTTCGTACTGTTGCTGGGCCTCCCTCCTTATCTGTGCATACTCGTTTCTGGCTCTTCTACTAATCTCCTTATTTTCCTGGGTCCTTTGCCTCCTGTACATTTTCCATTCTCTGGTGCACTTAGTTTTTGCCTCCCTACACCTTCGCATAAACAAAGGACTCGCTTTGGTCTTCCTATTATTTTTATTTCCCTTGGGAACAAACCTTTCCTCTGCCTCCTTGCAATTTTTTGTTACATATTCCCACGGAACCTCCTGCAGGAAGTTCCTCATACCTGTGTAGTCCCCTCTTTTATAGTTTGGCTTTTCCAATTCAATTCCTCTTACCTTCTCCATTTGTGCTATATAATCAAAACTCAGAACCATGTGATCGCTAGCTCCAAGGGGCCTCTCATAAGTGATGTCCTCAATGTCTGAACTGCTCAGAGTGAACACAAGATCCAGTCTTGCTGGCTCATCCTTTCCTCTCTCTCTGGTAGTGTCCCTGACATGTTGATGCATGAGGTTTTTAAATACCACATCCATCATCTTGGCTCTCCATGTTTCGGGACCCCCATGTGGCTCCAGGTTTTCCCAGTCGATCTCCCTGTGGTTGAAATCGCCCATTACCAGTAACTTTGCTCTGCGCGAGTCAGCTCTTCTTGCCACCTCAGCCAGTGTGTCCACCATCGCTCTGTTGGTTTCTTCATACTCCTCTATTGACCTCCTGACGTTCTGTGGTGGGTTATACATCACTCCAATGACTACTTTATGTTCTCCAGACTGAATTGTACCAACTATGTAGTTCCTTTCTCCAATCATGTCCGTGCCTTCCCTTTCCTCAAATCCCCATCGATTTTTTATGAGCTGTGCAACCTCTCCTCCCCCTCTACTCCTTCTAACTTTCCTCAGGATCTGATATCCCGGTGGGAAGATTGCATCTGTAATTGTCTCAGAAAGTTTCGTTTCTGTGACTGCTATGATGTCTGGGGATTTCTCACTGATTCTTTCGTGCCACTCCTCATATTTATTCGTTATTCCATCCGTGTTTGTGTATCAAACCTTCAGCTTCTTTTCTATCACTGTGGTCCTTTGAGAATATTGGGGTTGGGGGAGTGAGAGCCTTGGTGAGGGCCTATGAGGGCTGTGGTGTGGGTGGGGTTTGTGATGAGGGGGTGGGGTTAGAATGCCCATAGGGGGCAGCTGTTGGGGTGAGGTTTGTGATGTGGGGGTTGGTGGCAGAGGGAACAGTGTGTGGGTTCTGGTTTAGATTACTCAGTTGCGTTGGGATTGTCACGGTTGGAGTCCTTCTGCGGGAGTTTCTGCGGGGTGTGTTTGCCATTCCTCCTGTGTCTGGGTCCTGTGTCCTCTCTCATTTGCTCTCTTTTTATGTTGATTCACCACTCTCTTAACTTCTATTTTTCTCTCCATAAAACTCTTCCTTGCATCACTTCTACTTTGTAGAAACTCTTTATATCATCATTCCAAAAATTGCTCTTCTTCCCTCCTGCACTGACTTCCCTGTAACTTCAAACTACAACCTACTTCATACATCTTCAACCCCATTGTCTATACTCTCACTAGCCCATCTATCCTCCAATAGTTGTTTATATGTTAGACTAACTGCCTCCTCCTTTATATATAAAATATCTGTATGTACTACTAGTATATGTACCTGGTATACAGACTATAGCTGACATCAGTGACATACTACTATATAGAAAGCTGCTTATTATGCAGAGAATTTCGGGCAAATCAAGTCACTTTTGTCCCAGGATGCAACACACACCAGTTGACTAACACCCAGGAACTCATTATACTTATGGGTGAATGTAGTCAACCGGTGTAAGGAAACATGTCCAATGTTTCAACCTCTTCACCGGGAATCGAACATGAACCCTCGCCGTGTGAAGCGAGAGCTTTTGCCACCAGGCCACGGAGCACCTCCCTTTTACTTGCTGCTTTTATTTTCCCTGTATCCCATCTGCCTTTTAGTCTCACTGTTGCTACAACTAGAAAGTGATCTGATATATCTGTGGCCCCTCTATAAACATGTACATCCTGAAGTCTACTCAACAGACTTTTATCTACCAACATGAACTCAAAAAAACTTATGTTATTATTCCCTACATTATATCTTGTACACTTATTTATCAACTTTTTCTTAAAAAATATATTACCTTTAACCAAACCACTTCCTATACAAAGTTCAATGAAAGGGACTCCATTATGATTTTCAACTGGTGCACCAAACTTACCTACCACACTCTAAATGTTTCTCCTACTTTAGCATTTAGGTGCCCTACTACAATTACTCTCTCACTTCAGTCAAAAGTTCCTACACACTCGCTTAACATCTCCCAAAATCTCTCTCTCTCCTCTACACTCCTCTCCTCTCCAGGTTCATACACGCTTATTATGACCCCCTTTTTGCATCCAACCCTTATTTTAATCCACATAATCTTAGAATTTATACATTTATATTCCCTCTTTTCCTTCTGTAACTGATCCTTTAATATTATTGCTACCCCTTCCTTATCTCTAACTCTCTCAGATACTCCTGACTTCATCCCAATTACTTCTCCCCACTGAAACTCACCTACCCCCTTCATCTTTGTTTCACTTACATCCAGGACATCCAACTTCTTGTGCATTCATAACATTTTTATTTATTTATTTATTTATTTATTTATTTCCAATTTGTGCACACATACAGAGGTACAAAAAAAATACAGATAAGAGCAGTATGCCAAAGCCACTTATACTATGCATAGCATTACGGGCTGGCTTAAAATTAACTTAAGATTAACTAAGCAATGATTATTATTATTATTATAATCAAAAAGAAGCGCTAAGCCACAAGGACTATACAGCGCTGCTACTAAGCAATGATGAAATCAGTGATAAAACATTAATGTAAACAGATAACTATAAAGCACAAGTGAGTATTACAAAGACAGGTCATATGGTTGCATTCAGTTAGGTAGTGATTCTGTTAGGTAGTGTATTTAAAAAATAATAAAGTTAGATTGGGTTTTAGGTTTAATATTTATGTGATATAATTGTGAGAAACATTTAAGATATACAATTTATAATGTTCAGTTATTCAGTATTTATTTGGTTTTGGGTGAGTAAGTAATCTTTGAGAAGAGACTTGAATTTATAAACAGGTTGTGTTTCTTTTATATTTACAGGTAATGAATTCCAGATTTTAGGGCCTTTTATGTGCATTGAGTTTTTGCATAGTGTGAGATGGACACGAGGAACATCAAAGAGTGATCTGTGCCTTGTGTTATGGTCATGTGTTCTGTTGAGGTTGGCAAGGAGATGTTTGAGGGGAGGGTTAATATCAGAGTTAAGTGTTCTATGTATGTAATAGGTGCAGTAATAAGTATGGATGTTTTGTATGGTGAGTATGTTTAGTGTATTGAATATTGGTGGAGTGTGCTGCCTGTAGTGAGAATTTGTTATCATTCTAACTGCAGCCTTTTGTTGGGTAATTAGTGGTCTGAGATGGTTAATTGTTGTTGAGCCCCATGCACAAATTCCATAGGTGAGATAGGGGTAAATAAGAGAGTGATATAGGGCCAGGAGGGCTGACTGTGGAACATAGTACCGTATCTTCGATAGTATGCCTACAGTCTTGGAAATTTTCTTAGAAATTTGATGTATATGTGTATGAAATTTGAGTCTATTATCAAGGTGGATTCCTAAGAATTTTCCCTCTGTTAGTTTTGTGATAGGTGATCCATTTATCATTATGTTAAGAGGGACATCTGTAGCTCTGTTACCAAACTGAATGAAGTAGGTTTTGTCAATGTTTAGTGTAAGTTTGTTAGTCCTCATCCAGGTAGATATTTTCTGTAATTCGGTATTTACAGTATTGGCTAGCGTGACTGGGCTCGGGTGAGAGAAGACGTATGTAGTGTCATCTGCAAATAGTGTGGGTTTGAGTAATTGCGAAGCATTTGGAAGGTCATTTATGTATAGGAGAAAGAGAAGAGGGCCAAGGACACTTCCCTGTGGGACATTAGCAATCATCTCTTTCTTATCATTCGCTCTACATCAATGCACATTCAGGCAACCCAGTTTTATAAAGTTTTTCTTCTCTTATTTTGTATTTTCTACAGAAGGGTTTCCTAGGCCATTGCTCAAACCACTTTAGTCACCTCATAGGGCATGTATTGCTTATGGAGGAAAGATTCTTTTCCTCTTCCCCATGGAGAATAGAGGAAATAAAGAACTAGAACTATTAAGAAAAATAAGAAAAACCTACATGTGTGTATATACTATATATATGTGTATGAGCATGCCTGTGTAGTGTGACTTGAGTATAAGTAGCAGTAGCAAGATATACCTGTTATCCAGCGTGTTTATGGCACGGAAAAAAGTACATCTGCAATCCTACCATCATGTAAAACAGTTGCAGGTTTCTGTTTCACAGTCACCTGGCAGGATGGTAGTACTTCCCTGGGTGGTTGCTGTCTACCAACCTACTACATACACACACACAAACACACACACACACACACACACACACACACACACACACACACACACACACACAAACACACACAAACACACACACACATACATACATGGGCTAGACGAAGCTAAAGGGGAAACTTATGATGAAAGAAAGCAGGAGGAGAAAAAAGCGATTGAAGATATCATGAAGGTGATAGGCGAGGGGGACATGACCCAGGTGGCAAATTTTCGGAGAATTGGGTGGTTCACAAGGAAAAGGAATCGGCCTCTCAAAGTAATTTTCAAGGCAGAATCAACCCGAACCATGATCCTGCAGGAGAAAGCACGGCTGAGAGGCAAGCAGGAGTTCCGGAGTGTGTACCTCGACTGAGACAGAACACAGGACGAAAGGAAGACAATGAAAGAGAGTTCAAAAACGAAAGGAGAAATGGGAGGAAATGAAAAAGGAGAGCAGAATAACCCAGGATCAAATGGAAGGACAAGCGCACCCCCCAGAAACACCTGCAGGACTCCAGCCACGACACCCCCAAGGCAACTGAACAATATAAACCAACCATCACACACCGATCCCTCTGTTTCCACCCCCCGCACCACAGTTACAGTATTAGAACAGAAGTTGAAGGTTTGGTACACAACTGCAGATGGATTAACGAATAAACATGAGGAATGGCAAGAAAGAATCAATGAGAAGTCCCCAGACATCATAGCAGTTACAGAAACAAAACTCATGGAGACAATAACAGATGCAATCTTCCCACCAGGATACCAGATCATGAGGAAAGATAGAAGGGGCAGGGGGGGAGGTGGGGTTGCTCTGCTCGTAAAAAAACAGATGGAAATTCCAGAAAATGGAAGGAATAGATGAGACGGGAGAAAGAGACTACATAACAGGTACACTTCAGTCTGGGGAACACAAAGTGGTCATTGCAGTGATGTATAATCCACCACAGACTTGCAGGAGGCCAAGAGAGGAATATGAAGAGAGCAACAGAGCAATGGTGGACACACTTGCTGAGGTGGCAAGAAGAGCTCACTCCAGCAGAGCAAAGTTGCTGGTTATGGGGGATTTCAACCACAGGGAGATTGACTGGGAAAACCTGGAGCCACATGGGGGTCCCGAAACATGGAGAGCCAGGATGTTGGACGTGGTGCTGGAAAACCTCATGCACCAACATGTTAAGGACACTACCAGAGTGAGAGGGGAGGATGAACCAGCAAGATTGGACCTTGTGTTCACCCTGGGCAGCTCAGACATTGAGGACATCAAGTATGAGAGTCCCCTAGGAGCTAGCGACCACGTGGTTCTGTGATTTGAATACATAGTAGAGCTGCAAGTGGAGAGAATAACAGGAGTAGAATGGGAAAAGCCTGTCTATAAAAGAGGGGACTACATAGGGTTGAAGAACTTCCTGCGGGAGGTCCAGTGGGACAGAGAACTGGCAGGAAAGCCAGTAAATGAAATGATGGAATATGTAGCAACAAAATGCAAGGATTGAACATTAAAATGGTATAAAATACCGACAGGTTGTTAGGTAAGACACATATGCAACAGTTAGGTATCTTTATTATGAAACGTTTCGCCTACACAGTAGGCTTCTTCAGTCAAGTACAGAAAAGTTGATTGAACATTAAAATGGTATAAAATACCGACAGGTTGTTAGGTAAGACACATATGCAACAGTTAGGTATCTTTATTATGAAACGTTTCGCCTACACAGTAGGCTTCTTCAGTCAAGTACAGAAAAGTTGATAGAAGCAGAAGATACTTGATGGGAACAATGCTCTTCTCCAGACTGAGGGACTGACCACCTCAAAACTTTAAGGGTGATGGACTGATTACATCGTCTTCAAGTATCTTCTGCTTCTATCAACTTTTCTGTACTTGACTGAAGAAGCCTACTGTGTAGGCGAAACGTTTCATAATAAAGATACCTAACTGTTGCATATGTGTCTTACCTAACAACAAGACACGAGAGAGAGGGTTGGGTAGATTGCGTTTTCCTAGACTGCAGGAAGGCCTTTGACACAGTTCCCCACAAGAGATTAGTGCAGAAGCTGGAGGATCAGGCGCATGTAAAAGGAAGGGCACTGCAATGGATAAGGGAATACCTGACAGGGAGGCAGCAACGAGTCATGGTACGTGAAGAGGTATCACAGTGGGCTCCTGTTACGAGCGGGGTCCCACAGGGGTCAGTTCTAGGACCAGTGCTATTTTTGATATATGTGAACGACATGATGGAAGGAATAGACTCTGAAGTGTCCCTGTTCGCAGATGACGTGAAGTTGATGAGAAGAATTAAATCGGACGAGGATGAGGCAGGACTGCAAAGAGACCTGGAGAGGCTGGACATGTGGTCCAGTAACTGGCTTCTCGAATTCAATCCAGCCAAATGCGAAGTCATGAAGATTGGGGAGGGGCAAAGAAGACCGCAGACAGAGTATAGGCTAGGTGGACAAAGACTACAGACCTCACTCAGGGAGAAAGACCTTGGGGTGACCATAACACCGAGCACATCACCGGAGGCACACATCAACCAAATAACCGCTGCAGCATACGGGCGCCTGGCAAACCTGAGAATAGCGTTCCGATACCTTAATAAGGAATCGTTCAAGACACTGTACACTGTGTATGTTAGGCCCATACTGGAGTATGCAGCACCAGTCTGGAACCCACACCTGGTCAAGCACGTCAAGAAGTTAGAGAAAGTACAAAGGTTTGCAACAAGGCTAGTCCCAGAGCTCAAGGGAATGTCGTACGAGGAAAGGTTAAGGGAAATCGGACTGACGACACTGGAGGACAGAAGGGTCAGGGGAGACATGATAACGACATACAAGATACTGCGGGGAATAGACAAGGTGGACAGAGATAGGATGTTCCAGAGAGGGGACACAGGGACAAGGGGTCACAACTGGAAGCTGAAGACTCAGACGAGTCACAGGGACGTTAGGAAGTATTTCTTCAGTCATAGAGTTGTCAGCAAGTGGAATAGCCTAGCAAGTGAAGTAGTGGAGGCAGGAACCATACATAGTTTTAAGAAGAGGTATGACAAAGCTCAGGAAGCAGAGAGAGAGAGGATCCAGTAGCGATCAGTGAAGAGGCGGGGCCAGGAGCTGAGTCTCGACCCCTGCAACCACAATTAGGCGAGTACAATTAGGTGAGTACACACACCTAGTATCGACCAGTGAAGAGGGGGGCCAGGAGCTAAGACTCGACCCCTGCAACCACAAATAGGTGAGTACAAACATACATACACACACACACACACACACACACACACACACACACACACACACACACACACACACACACACACACACACACACACACACACACACACACATACACACACATTATATATATATATATATATATATATATATATATATATATATATATATATATATATATATATATACATATATATATATATATATATATATATATATATATATATATATATATATATATATATATATATATGTATATATATATATATATATATATATATATATATATATATATATATATACATATATATATATACATATATATATATATATATATATATATATATATATATATATATATATATATATATATATATATATATATATATATATATATATACATGTATATATATATATTAAACAATAGCAGACAGGCGATCTAAACAATGCAAAACAAGCCACCGGGCGTGGAAATCTTTAGCTCAAGTACTGTACTTTAGCTCACGAACTGTGCAATGTTGCAAAGACAGCAACAGGAGAAGTAGAGTAAGTTTCCAGAGAGTGGTAGTGTGGAGGCACCGCCAGTCTCAAACTGTCTGGGAAGGAAAGTGGGATGCCACCACACACCAGTCCCCTCCTTCCCCCACCCCCCCCACATAGGGCGGGTAGGGGTAGGCCTCACAGTTTGCAGATAGCATGAGAAAAATACTAGAAGATAGTTAATAATAGCCAGCCTTAAGCTTCTATACACCGGGAACAGGTAATGTGGCATAAAAAGTTACAAAATTGAAACATTACATATCTTCATTTACAACCTTCTAACTAATGAAATAGAGGGGAAAAATCCCTCATTTGTCAACGGTGTCGCAAAACATTCCAGAACATTCAGGAAATAATCGCAGTGTCATTTAATATGCCTGTGTGAGTTTTTCCTATTCAGGCTTCCTTTCTCATAATGACTAGGCTCTTCTTATTTTTTATTTGGACATGATACATAATTGTACAAAGAAATATAGTGAATGAGTGTACTTGCCAAAAGTCCCTTATATGCAGAGCATTATGGGCAGACTTAAAATTAACTTAAGATTTACTAAGCAATGATATATTCAGTGGTAAAAATTACAGTAAACTAATTACAACATGAAGTACAAATGAGTACAGCAGGACCCTGCTTTACGGCTTTCCGCTAATACGGACATTTCAAATTATGACCAAAACTCGCTATACGGCTCCCCCCACCTGTCTTTCTAATACGGTCACAGCGGCCCACCGAGTTTGTTTACATTCTCCCTGAGCACATCTCCTTATTATGTCTGGAAACTTTCCAAAATTTCAAGTGTTTTAAAGTTATTGTATATTTTTTATGTATTGTACTTGATAATTAAACTTGTGTACACCTGTACCTAAATAAACTTACACACTGTGCTGGCATGTAGGTACACATTAAAATCACTAAGAGTCTCTCTACTCTTGATGCAATAATAATAATAATAATAATAATAATAATAATAATAATAATAATAATAATAATAATAATAATAATAGTAATAATAATAGTAATAATAATAATCTCTTGGGCGCATTAATGTCGCATATTACGTTAATATAGACATTTCCCTTAATCTATCTATGATATTTTTTTCAAAATTATATAAGAAACACATTATGTAACACACAAACATGATACATGCACCCACAGTATAAAAATTTATACAAATATATATGAGATGTTTACCAAACGGTTTGTAGAAGTGTCGGAAGAATTACGTTTTCTCTAGCCTGTCACCTGTTACTAGGGATAACTGTAGAAAAATATTCCTTTCGTATGCCTTCACTTTATAGCTATAATTCTGTACTCACTTGTACACAGTGTAAGAGTATTTGTTTCGTGATTTAATTATTATAATAATAATAAAAATATTATAAGGTAAAAGTTTCACAAACTCTTACAAATGTACATGAATGAACTAAAACTGGACACGTATTAATACCGTCTATTTCGCCTGACCGAGTGATCGTCCACAACCTGTTCAGTTTGTTTGTTTACGCTGTCTGAGCTCGGTGTATCATTAAATGTTGTATATTACGTTAATATACACATTTTCATTAATCCATCCGTGATATTTTTTTCAAAATTATATAATAAACACGATACATAACATAAATACATAACATATGTGTAGAGAACCTAGGATAACCCAAAAAAGTCAGAGTGACTTACTTCCATTGCCTTCACTCAGAGCATCATTTCTTCTCAAAATGATGTTACATGAGAATGGGAGTGTTCTTCTTTATTTATTCTACCGTATCAATGTAGAGACAACCTGTACACAATGTAACTTGTACACAAACCAGACGTGTACACTGTTTACAAAACTTACCTTCGCCTGGTTTGTTTACATAACTCTGCGCCTGTCCTCTCTCATGCACTCATTCTTTCTCTCTGGTATGGTAGCCTGGCTGACTACCATACATACCACACTTGATTTTTTACAATAAATACTACTCATCTCACCCTATATTTTAAGGTAAGTAATGAGTGAACTGTATATACATTTTATCGCTCTGGGTGGGGTGGCCTGGTATGATAGCCTGGCTGACTACCATATATACCACACTTGATTTCTTACAATAAACACTGCTTGTCTCACCTTAGATTAAGACTATAAATATTTTAAGGTAAGTAATGAGTGCACTATGTGTGTATTGTACATTTTTATTGTTTTTTGATGCCTGGTTCTATTGCTAACATAATATATGTTAGTGTAAACTTGTTATCTAGTGTTTGTACGCATTTGTAAGTGGAAAAAAAGGGTGTTCCACTTTACAGCAGTTTCCGCTTTACGGCGGTAGCCTGGAACCTAACCCGCCGTATAAGTGGGGCCCTCCTGTATTTCAAGTAAGAAGTATTGAAGTTGTACAAATTTATAGCATAACAATGTATAATATAATTGAATCTGATCAAGTAAAATCAATGATCTGTAGTGGTGAAACAGGTTATATGGTCATTAGATGAGTTACTGTACATTCAAGAGACTGGAGTATTCTATTAGGTAATGTAGTTAAAAAAACAGTTTGATAGGGTCACAGGTTATACATTTATGAGATACAGTTATTTAGTATTTATTTAGTTGTGGTTGAGTTTGTGTGGACTGCCTCCAAGTGAGTCGCCTACCCTGGCAAACTCTGTTGACACCGAGCTCTGAGGTGGGTACCTCAGCCTCACAAGTGGCTTATAGGACAGATTTTCACAAATGATTGATGTTGCAAGAAACTCGCCTGCATGCACGTATAAAGGACTAACTTACTTGGTGTTGCAGCATATATCCTGATCTTCAACTTACCTAAGTTTAGCCTTAGCCCCTTTGGACTTCCCCTCAGAAACCACGTGCAACCAGGAGCCTGAATTCCTGCAATATTCAATCGTTATTAGTGACCTGCCTGCACCTCACAAATTCCTATATCCAAGAGGGTGTGTATCCCCTAGTACAACTATGCAGACACAGACACTAGCTTCCAGACTGACAAGAGACACTGGTACTTACTGGGCATGCACTGCCTGCTGCACAAAGAGCCTACATATCAACTCACTCACAATCTCCCCAGACACTGGCTAGAAATCTACGAGATAAAGTGGAGGTCTTGTCTTACTGTATGGGCCTGATGGAGGAGGCCATCTATGGTAGATCGAGGTGCCTCTACCAGATTTCCCCAGGCCTTGAATGTGAAGACACTTGGGGGGCGCCGTCTGCTGATCACGGCACGTCTTGTCCAGTTGGTGTCTGTCTTAAAAAGGACGCTATTGTGTCTTTGATACCCGCGCCTCGTCATTCAAGCTAGGGCTGCCAGTTCTCCCTAGCTAACTTAACCTAGTGTTTGCCTACATTATTGGCCTATTACTACCTATGTTAAGGTCTTAGGTCTACATTATTATTATCTACAGTTGCCTTAGTAAACCTAATATTAATATACTAACAGTAAAACTACCTACTCCTTCCCTGAAGGGTAAATCTATAAATAAATAAGTGCCTACCATCCACGCGAACTCGGGGAGAGAAATGTGTTTATGTTCGGGGAGAACACTTTTTGTTTGGGTGGGTTTAAGGGCCACCCAGCTCAGCCGTTCCATTACGGCCATGCCGGATCTGTCCTGTGGAACTTTAGGGACCAAATAAATTTCCACAGTTAATTTTTCCTATTCAGGCTTCCTTTCTCATAATGACTAGGCTCTTCTTATTTTTTATTTGGACATGATACATAGTTGTAAAAAGAAATATAGTGATTGAGTGTACATGCCAAAAGTCCCTTACATGCAGAGCATTATGGGCAGACTTAAAATTAACTTAAGATTTACTAAGCAATGATATATTCAGTGGTAAAAATTACAGTAAACTAATTACAACATGAAGTACAAATGAGTATTTCAAGTAAGAAGTATTGAAGTTGTACAAATTTATAGCATAACAATGTATAATATAATCGAATCTGATCGAGTAAAATCAATGATCTGTAGTTCTGAAACAGGTTATATGGTCATTAGATGAGTTACTGTACATTCAAGAGAATGGAGTATTCTATTAGGTAATGTAGTTAAAAAAACAGTTTGATAGGGTTACAGGTTATACATTTATGAGATACAGTTATTTAGTATTTATTTAGTTGTGGTTGAGTAAATGGCTCTTAAGAAGAATCTTGAATTGATAAACAGACAGTATTTCTTTTATATTCACAGGGCCTGGTCACAGACCGGGCCGCGGGAGCGTTGACCCCCAGAACTCTCTCCTGGTAAACTCCAGGTAAACAGGTAATGAATACCATATTTGTGGGCCTTTTATGTGAATTGAGTTTTTACATAGTGTGAGATCGACACGGGGAACATCAAAGAGTGATCTGTGCCTTGTGTTATGGTCATGTGTTCTGTTGAGGTTGGTAAGGAGAGGTTTAAGGGGATGGTTTATATCTGAGTTTAGTGTTCTATGTATGTAGTAGGCACAATAATATGTATGGATGTATTGTATGGTGAGTAAGTTTAGAGGTTTGAATATTGGTGGAGTATCCTGCCTTGAGTGGGAATTTGTTCATTCTCTCTGCAGCCTTTTGTTGGGTAATTAATGGTCTGAGATGGTTTATTGTTGTTGAGCTCCATACGCAAATTCCATAGGTGAGATAGGGGTAAATGAGTGAGTGATGTAGGGCCAGGAGGGCTGACTGTGGAACATAGTAATGTATTGGGGAAATTTATTCGGTCCTAAAGTTCCACAGGGCAGATACGTCGTACAAAGCTCCCAACAGGTCGCGGATGGAACGGCTGGGTTGGGTGGCCCTTACACCCACTCAAAACACACACACACACACCCGGGTTGGTGAAGGTGGTTGGAATGTACATCTTAATTGATAGATTTACCCTTCAAGAAAGAAGTAGGTAGTTCATACTGTTAGTACAATAATATTAGGATTGTAAAAGGACACAAGTGCAACTAATGTGACACTTATTGTGGCAACGTTTCGCTCTCCAGGAGCTTTATCAAGCCAATACAATGGCTTGATAAAGCTCCTGGAGAGCGAAACGTTGCCACAATAAGTTTCACATTAGTTGCACTTGTGTCCTTTTACTTTACATATTGTCGGTAATTCTACCAACTTTATTACAATATTAGGATTATTGAGGCAACTGTAGATAATAATAATGTAGACCTAAGACCTTAACGTAGGTAGTAATAGGCCGATAATGTAGGCAAACCCTAGGTTATATTAGCCATGGAGAACTGGCAGCCCAAGTTTGAATTCTAGGGCATGGGATTTTGAGATCGCAGTGCCTTTCTTCTAAGATCAGACACCAACCGAGTAACAAGTGCTGTGAACATCAGGGCGGCACCCCACATGTCTACACATACTAGGCCCTGGGGAAATCTGGTGGAAGCACCTCGATGTACTGTAGATGTCCTCCGCCATCAGGCCCATACAGTAAACAAGACCTCCCTTTCCCTCTCAGTTTTCTGGCGAGTTTCTGGGGGGAATTTGCAAGTGAGTTGAGCTGTGGGCCTTTGTGCAGATGGGCGGCCCATGACCAGTACCTAACAGCATCACTCCATCAGGGTTAGAAGCTAGTGTCTATTTCTGCATAGTTATACTAGGGGATTGTTGTGATAGAAACACAGGCCTTATCTCTAGGCTTTATTGAACATAGAATCTTCATAGTACTTCTGCAACAACAAAATATAATGACTAGTACATCTAATAATGGCTTCTACAGGGATGGTGATGTCTTGCATATGTCAAGAGAAAAGTTATAACTACAGGCCACATATTTAAACTCACCATGTAATCTGCATCGGTGATAAATGGATAAAGTAGGAGAGAATCACACACCATATGTTGGTGCCCATGACGCACGCGAAACTGTTGTTGTTGTTAAGGGCCCCTAGAGGTGGTGCAGTATTATCCTGCTGCTGCTCCCCACAGGACCAGTATCACTACAATCTCCCCCTTCTAAAATATCAGAGACAGTAATCTCCCAAACTGTTAGGTGGGCGACGTACACGTCCCGACCTTCGTAGCCCTTGAGCCTCTTCACCAGGTTCGATATTTTCCAGCGGGGTTTGATTAACTGCTGGAGCAGAATCCTCTATTTCCATAGGGGTAGTCTCAAGGGGCTTTCCAGGAGAAAACGAAGCATCTTTCACATCTATTGGTGTATCTTGACATTCCACACTAATAGGGATTTCAACTGGGGCTAAATGTCTTGTAGATACTGTAGTCTCTTCACCATTTTGGTAGCGAATGTGGGCGTAATGTGGATTAGCTTGCAGGAGCTCTACCTCTTCCACTAAAGGATCCGTCTTGTTCATCCTACGGTGACTCTTCAGGAGAACGGGTCCAGGATGACATAACCAAGTGGGCACGGAGGCTCCCGTAGAGGAACGACGTGAATAGTTGAGGAGTCTTTCATGAGGGGTTGCATTAGTAGCTGTGCACAGCAGTGATCTAATAGAGTGAAGTGCATCAGGTAGGACAGTTTGCCAGTGTTGAACAGGTAGATTGCGTGACTTTAATGTCATTGTAACTGCCTTCCATATAGTACCATTGAACCGCTCCACTTGACCATTGCCTTGAGGGTTGTAGCTTGTTGTTCTGCTGCAGGCAATACCTTTGCTAGCCAAAAACTCCTGAAGTTCGTTACTCATGAACGAGGATCCCCTGTCTGAATGGATATAAGCTGGCATACCAAAAATAGAGAACAACTGTGAAAGACAACTAATAACAGTTGAAGCAGCCATATTTGCACAGGGGAATACAAAGGGAAACCTTGAATATTCATCTACTATGTTAAGGAAATACCTATTCTGATTTGTGCTTGGTAGAGGTCCTTTGAAATCTATATTCAATCTTTCGAAAGGCTGGGTGGATTTTATGAGATGAGTCTTCTCTGGCTGATGAAAGTTTGGCTTGCACTCTGCACATACTCTGCATGCTCTGATCACTTGTCGCACATCTTCCACTGAGTAGGGCATGTTCTTTGATTTGACAAAATGGTACAGGCGTGTAACTCCTGGGTGACACAAAGTCTTGTGGAGAGCTGAGAGTGATTGCAAATCATGACATGCTGCTCCACAGTGGGACCTAGAGAATGCATCAGGTGAGATGTTCTCTTGACCCGGTCGGTACAGAATATCAAAGTCATAACACGATAGTTCCATCCTCCAGCGTAATATCTTGTCATTCTTTATCCTACTTTTGTGCCTCTTGTCGAACATATACATCACGGACCGTTGGTCAGTCCTTATGGTGAAATGTCTACCAGTTAAATAATGCCTCCAGTGGCGAACTGCTTCTATGATGGCCTGGGCTTCCTTTTCTACAGCAGCATAACATTTCTCTGATCCTTGAAAAGTTCTCGAAAAGAAGGCTACTGGTCGTCCTGCCTGAGATAAGACTGCAGCAATGGCAATGTCAGATGCATCCGTTTCCACTTCGAATGATAGGGACTCATCAATGGCTTGAACTACTGAGTTTTCAATGTCCTGTTTGAGAGTATGGAAAGCGGCTTCTGCTTCCTTTGTCACAGGAAATGTGGTAGCACTCAATGGGCGGACTTTACTTGAATAGTTGTAGATCCATTGTGAGTAATAAGCAAAGAGACCAAGAGTTCTTCGGAGTGACTTTTTGTCTTGAGGCATTGGAAGTTCCCGTAGAGGTCGTAGTCGTTCAGGGTCTGGGAATATTGAACCTCCTTCCACTACATAACCAAGGATGCTAAGCCTTTTAGTTGAAAAAATGCACTTTTCCTCATTGTAACTGATATTTTTCTTCTTGGCGGCTTCCAAAAACTTATCAAGGTTTGCATCATGTTCCTCCTGGGTCTTGCCACAAATGGTAACATTATCTAAATACGCGTAAGTTCCCATGAGTTGCTCTTCCTGAATGAGTGAATCCATAATTCGTTGGAAGCAGGCTACCCCATTGGTGACTCCAAAAGGGACTCTGGTAAACTGATACAGGCCATCACTAGCCTGAAACGCTGTGTATGGTTTATCTTCATTCCTTATAGGGACTTGATGATAGGCACTCTGCAGATCAATTGTGCTAAACACGTAGTACTGAGCAATTTTGTTCACTTTATCGTCAATTCGAGGTAGAGGGTACCCATCAAGAAGTGTAAATTTGTTGATTGTCTCAGAGTAATCGATAGCCAGTCTCCGTTTCCTATAACCATCTTTAACAACAACAACCTGTGCACGCCAAGGGGAATCACTCGGTTCTATAATACCCTCCTTCAGCAGCCTCTGAGTTTCTTTCTCAATGAACATCCGATCCTCATAAGAATAGCGGCGTGACTTAGCTGATATAGGATGGCAATCCGCGGTAAGATTTGCAAACAGCTTTGGTGGGTCTACCCTTAAAGTGCTAAGCCCACAGACAACAAGAGGAGGCAGTTCACCTCCATATGTTAAGGTGACACTACCATGCAGCTTCTGAAAGTCCTGACCAAGGATAACATCAGAGCACAGTTGTGGCAGAATAGCTAAATGTACATCTTGATAATCCTTTCCATTAACTCTGAGATTTACCTTACAAAACCCTAAGGTCTGAATAGAGAGAGATGTTGATGCCATGGAAACGGTACCTGATGAGTGATGTAGAGTCAAGGAGAGCCGTTTAACTAAGTCAAGGTTGATGAAACTCTCTGAGCTGCCACTATCAATAAGACCATCTACTTCTGTTCCTTTGATGAATACTTTCACAACTGCCTTTGACAGTGAATTTGGAGTAGCCGCAGAAGTCACTGTTGCTAGAGTCGCATGATCACTGGAATGTGTGGAGGCACTAGCTCTTGTTGATGCCTTAGCACGACATACTTTAGCAAAGTGACCTTTCTTGTGGCATTTATGGCACATTGCTTCACGAGCAGGACACTTTGGACGTGGATGTCTTGAAAAACCACAAAAGAAACACACCGTACCTGCTGCTGCTGTCACTGAGGCAGGTTCCCCAGTAACTTCATTGCAAGAGTCTTGGTCAGGAGAAGGCTGAGTGGTACTGTATACTTCAGAATTCTTCTGGGCTGAATCTAGAGCTCTTGCCTGGTCAAAGGCAGCGGCTAAGTCGAGAGTTTTATTCTCCAATAAACGCTGCCTTATTATTGGTGATTGCAGGCCACTGATAAAAGCATCCCTGATGGACTCTTCACAATACTGAGCAGCTGTCACTGCTTGGAAGTGACAGTCCTTACCTAAAATTTTCAGTGCTTGAAAGTATTCCTCTAAGGACTCATCAATCTGCTGGCGGCGAGTTGCAAGGCGATAGCGTGCAAAGATTTCATTTGTAGGTTTAATATACTGAGACTTGAGGGTTTTGATAGCATCTTCGTAGGTATTACACTCAGAAATAGCCTCATATATCTTAGGTGACACAAAATTGATGAGCAGACTTAGTTTATCTAGATCTTCTTTAGGAAGGGCTCCCAAGAAGTTTTCGAAAGTCTTAAACCAGTGCTTCCATTCCTGAGCAGCCGTTGATAAGCTGGGGTCACATTCTAGCCTCTCAGGTTTCAGTAAACGCTCCATGTTGTGATGTAGTCTAGCGCAGGATCACCACCAGGTAGCCCAGGATTCTATGTTCAATAAATTGTTGTGATAGAAACACAGGCCTTATCTCTAGGCTTTATTGAACATAGAATCTTCATAGTACTTCTGCAACAACAAAATATAATGACTAGTACATCTAATAATGGCTTCTACAGGGATGGTGATGTCTTGCATATGTCAAGAGAAAAGTTATAACTACAGGCCACATATTTAAACTCACCATGTAATCTGCATCGGTGATAAATGGATAAAGTAGGAGAGAATCACACACCATATGTTGGTGCCCATGACGCACGCCAAACTGTTGTTGTTGTTAAGGGCCCCTAGAGGTGGTGCAGTATTATCCTGCTGCTGCTCCCCTCATTACCAGTATCACTACAGGGATATGCCCCCTTGGAAACAAGAATTTCTGAGGTGCAGGAAGGTCACTAATTTCGACTGAATATTTCAGGATTTAAGGTTCCTAGTTGCACATTATTCTGAGGGGAAGTCCAGAGGGGCTAAAGCTTAGGGAGGATGAAGATTGGGACATATTCTCCAACACCAAGTAAGTTAGTCCTTTATTCATGCATGCAGGCAAGATTTTCTTGCAGGATCAGTCATTTATGGAAATCTGTCCTATAAGCCACTTGTGAGGCTGAGGTGCTGACCTTAGAGTTTGGTGTCAACAGAGCTTGCTAGGGTAAGCAACTCACATGGAGGCAGTCTAGACAAATTTCCATATGTATCTTCGATAGTATGGAGATTTTCTTGGAAATTTGTTGCACATGTGTTTGAAATTTGAGTCTATTATCAAGGCAGATTCCTAAGAATTTTCCCGCTGTGAGCTTTGTGATAGGTGATCTGTTTATCATTATATTAAGAGTGACATCTGTAGCTCTGTTACCAAACTGAATGTAGTAGGTTTTGTCAATGTTGTGAGTAAGTTTGTTAATCATCATCCAGGTAGATATTTTCTTTAATTCGTTATTTACAGTATTGGTTAGTATGACTGGGCTTGTGTGAGAGAAGATGTATATAGTGTCGTCTATATACATAATGTGGGTTTGAGTAGTTGCAATGCCTTTGGTAGGTCGTTTATGTAAATGAGAAAGAAAAGAGGGCCAAGGACACTTCCTTGTGGGATACCTACTATAATTGGCTGTGTGGAAGAGTTTGCTCCATTTGTGTACATATATTGGCTTCTGTTGCTAAGGTATAGCTTTAGGTGGTTGAGGGAGTGCCCTCTTATACCATAGTGTGATAATTTTATGTGCAGCAAATCATGTGACCTTTTCTTTGGCAAACGTGATATGTATGCAAGGGATGGGGTTCATCTCTCTGGGGATGGAGTGGTTGCATTAGCCAATTCAATTGAGAGGGTTGTTGATGACTTGCATAGGAATTTAAACTGATAGATTATAGAGGTATAGGTGTTTGTGGGAAACAATCAGGCTGCAGTGTTAGGGTTAAAAACAGCAGTTATTACCGGGATACCTCAGGGATATGTTTAAAAGACAATATTCAAAATAAAGTTGCTAGTAATGGCAAATCAATTGATCAACAAACAAAGAGAGATAGTAGTTACCTGGAGTTTACCTGGAGAGAGTTCCGGGGGTCAACGCCTCCGCGGCCCGGTCTGTGACCAGGCCTCCTGGTGGATCAGAACCTGATCAACCAGGCTGTTGCTGCTGGCTGCATGCAAACCAACGTACGAGCCACAGCCCGGCTGATCAGGAACTGACTTTAGGTGCTTGTCCAGTGCCAGCTTGAAGACTGCCAGGGGTCTGTTGGTAATCCCCCTTATGTGTGCTGGGAGGCAGTTGAACAGTCTCGGGCCCCAGACACTTATTGCATGGTCTCTTAACGTGCTAGTGACACCCCTGCTTTTCATTGGGGGGATGGTGCATCGTCTGCCAAGTCTTTTGCTTTCGTAGTGAGTGATTTTCGTGTGCAAGTTCGGTACTAGTCCCTCTAGGATTTTCCAGGTGTATATAATCATGTATCTCTCCCTCCTGCATTCCAGGGAATACAGGTTTAGGAACCTCAAGCGCTCCCAGTAATTGAGGTGTTTTATCTCCGTTATGCGTGCCGTGAAAGTTCTCTGTACATTTTCTAGCTCGGCAATTTCGCCTGCCTTGAAAGGTGCTGTTAGTGTGCAGCAATATTCCAGCCTAGATAGAACAAGTGACCTGAAGAGTGTCATCATGGGCTTGGCCTCCCTAGTATTGAAGGTTCTCATTATCCATCCTGTCATTTTTCTAGCAGATGCGTTTGATACAATGTTATGGTCCTTCAAGGTGAGATCCTCCGACATGATCACTCCCAGGTCTTTGACGTTGGTGTTTCGCTCTATTTTGTGGCCAGAATTTGTTTTGTACTCTGATGAAGATTTAATTTCCTCATGTTTACCATATCTGAGTAATTGAAATTTCTCATCGTTGAACTTCATATTGTTTTCTGCAGCCCACTGAAAGATTTGGTTGATGTCCGCCTGGAGCCTTGCAGTGTCTGCAATGGAAGACACTGTCATGCAGATTCGGGTGTCATCTGCAAAGGAAGACACGGTGCTGTGGCTGACATCCTTGTCTATGTCGGATATGAGGATGAGGAACAAGATGGGAGCGAGTACTGTGCCTTGTGGAACAGAGCTTTTCACAGTAGCTGCCTCGGACTTTACTCTGTTGACGACTACTCTCTGTGTTCTGTTAGTGAGGAAATTATAGATCCATCGACCGACTTTTCCTGTTATTCCTTTATGTGAAAATTTGTGTGGGCTGCCTCCAAGTGAGTCGCCTACCCTGGCAAACTCTGTTGACACCGAGCTCTGAGATGGGTACCTCAGCCTCACAAGTGGCTTATAGGACAGATTTTTTTCACAAATGATTGGTATTGCAAGAAACCTCGCCTGCATGCACGTATAAAGGACTAACTTACTTGGTGTTGCAGCATATATCCTGATCTTCAACTTCCTAAGCCTAGCTTTAGCCCCCTTGGACTTCCCCTTGGGAACCACGTGCAACCGGGAGCATTAATTCCTGCAATATTCAATCGTTATTAGTGTCCTGCCTGCACCTCAGAAATTCCTATATCCAAGAGGGTATGTATCCCCTAGTATAACTCCCGCTTCACACACGGAGGGCCCGGGTTCGATTCCCGGCGGGTGGAAACATTTCGACACGTTTCCTTACACCTGTTGTCCTGTTCACCTAGCAGCAAATAGGTACCTGGGTGTTAGTCGACTGGTGTGGGTCGCATCCTGGGGGACAAGATTAAGGACCCCAATGGAAATAAGTTAGACAGTCCTCGATGACGCACTGACTTTCTTGGGTTATCCTGGGTGGCTAATCCTCCGGGGTTAAAAATCTCCTCTTATCTTATCTAAGAGACGCTGGTACTTACTGGGCATACTCTCTCTGTAGCACGCCGAGCCCTCAGTTAACTCAACTCACGATCTCCTAAGTCACTGGCCAGATCCTACGGGAAAAAAGTGAATATCTCGTCTTACTGTATGGGCTGATGGAGGAGATCATCTACGGTACATCGAGGTGCCTCTACCAGATTTCCCCAGGTCTCAGATGTGAAGACACGTGGGGGCGCCGCCTGATGTTCACGGCACGTCTTGTCCAGTCGGTGTCTGTCGTAAGAAGGACGCTATTCTGTCTTTGTGACCCTGCGCCTCGTTTCAAGCTAGGGCTGCCAGTTCTCCCTAGCTAACTTATCCTAGTGTTTGCCTACATTATCGGCCTATTACTACCTATGTTAAGGTCTTAGGTCTACTCTATCATTATCTACAGATGCCTTAGTAAACCTAATATTAGTGTACTACCAGTAAAACTACCTACTCCTTCCCTGAAGAGTAAATCTATAAATTAAATAAGCTTACCAACCGCCAACCAGAGAATGCCTTGCTTGTTTGGGAGGGTTTAAGGGCCGCTCGGCTCAGACGACCAGACGCCCATGCTGGATCTGAGCTGTGGAACTATTTGGACCAAATAAATTTCCACATCCTCCCGCCGGCGAAGGTAGGCGCTAAGTCTAGATCAAGTCTGCCTCCCGCAGGCCCCCCCAGTGGGCCCTGGACTTGAGCGCCGTTCGACGGGTCGTCCGGCCGCTCAGCTCGCTCAACCTCTGGTCTAATTTCTCATGTCCCGGTCCCACCGTGTGGACCTCGAGAGGTAAAAGCCTGTTGATGGGTCTTATAGTCTCGACACCGTTCATTCTCACTTTCACCATTCTCAACCGCCCAGCCTTGTCTGGGTGGGTTGACACTACCAGGCCAAGAGGCCAGTATGCCCTGGGCGCCTCGGATTCTACTAGCACCAGGTCCCCTTCACTTAGCATCATCTTATTTGCCTCGGGGTCGGCACCATAGAAATGTTCCCGCAAGGTTGTCAAGTAATCCCTGCGCCACACCTGGTTCCATTTGTCCAGGATGTTCACCAGTCTGTTGTGACTCCTGTGCAGTTCTTCATTGATGGGGGGACCATCTGGCCCATAATAATCCAGCTCCTTGGAAGACTGACTCAAAATTGCGGGGAAGGGCTCAATCCTTCTTCCAAACAGCATGTGATTGGGGGTGAGAGCTTCTTGCTCGTCAATCCCATTTTGTACGTAGGTCAGAGGCCTGTTATTAACTCTTGCCTCTATCTCAACTAACACTGTCCTCAGTTCATCACAGCTCACCCTCCTGCCGTGCAAGACCTTCCGAATGCACCTTTTGACTGTGCCCACCATGCGTTCATAGAATCCCCCTTGCCAGGGTGCCCTGGGAGCTATGAACCTCCACTCGCACTCTATTCTCTTCAGGTGTTCTCGTACTTCTCCGTTGTCCCTAAGATTCCTGAAAACTTTATCGGCCGCCCTAAAGCTTGTGCCATTGTCCGAGATAATCAATCGCGGGCACGAGAATCTGGCAGTAAACCTCCTGAACAACTTCACGAAAGTCTCTGTCGTCATATCTTCTGCCAACTCCAAATGCACCGCTCGAGTAGTGGCACAAGTAAACAGGCAGACATATACTTTCTGAGGGCCCTCCTTATCGTCTCCTGGGTTCTTCAATGTGATAGCCCCAGTATAGTCTATTCCTACAGTCTCAAAGGGCCTGTCACTATGTACCCGCTCCTGAGGCAGCGGTGGTGGACCTGGGTATGGTAGGGTCCTCCCATCGTACCGCCGGCAGACCGTGCAACTCTTTAGCACCCTTTTGACGGCAGCTCGACCCTTCAGTACCCAGTAATTCTGACGTAGGCAGGTGAGGGTATCTCCAAACCCCCCATGTAAGGTCCTCTGATGGGCATCTTGTATCAATAGCTCTGTCGCCCATCCCTCCTTTCCCAGCAGCACGGGATGTTTGGCCCCATAGCTGAGCTCAGAGTTTTGTATTCTTCCCCTGCATCTTATTAGCCCCGCATGATCTAGGAACAATCCCAATGAGTGAACCAATTTGCTGTTCCCTGAGTCGTCATCGTTGGACACGCGTCCTGACGCCATAACCTGCTGCCGGGTCGCAAGTACTTCCAGCACTCCTGGAAACCTCTCCCTTTGGTACTGCCTTATCCAATATTCTCTGGGACCCACTAGAGACATCTGTCGACCTTGGCTTACCTTGTCATGCAGCTTCCTCACAAATCAAAATACCATTTCCGTGACTCCTATAAGTTTTCTCCACGAGGAGTAGCGCCTGGGGTCAAATAATTCAGTGTCGTGTTCCCCCGCAAAATGTACTATGCTGCTGGTTGTCTCCACGAATTTCTGCTCCGGCCAGCAATCCCTTGCCGGTAACCAGTCTGGGCCTTTGAACCAAATCTCGCTTTTACTCAGCTTTCTGTGTGTCACCCCTCGGCTTATCAGGTCGGCTGGGTTTTGATCTGTAGGCACATACAGAATTGTTGACGTTGACTGTAGTTCCCGTATCTCCTTTACCCGATTCCTGACATAGGGGAGCTTAGACCTGTCATTCTGGACCCACTGTAAGGCCACCTCCGAGTCTGTCCATACATAGGTGTGTGTCACCCTCAGATTACTCAACACCTCCTCTACGTACTTACCCAGTCTTGCTCCCAGCAACATCGCCGTGAGCTCTAGCTTTGGGATCGAGCAATCCTTCAGGGGTGTCACCCGCGCACGACTGGTGACCAGATTGACTTGGTCCCCGGCCACCAAATACGCTACTGCCCCATAGGCCCTGGAGGAGGCATCACAGAAGACGTGCAAGTCATAATCCCGCCCGGTGCACCCGATGGACCTGGGGAATGTGAACTCGTGCAATTCCGCTAGGTCTTTGTTAACCAGATCCCACTCCTGGCAGACTGTTTCTGGCAGTGGGTCGTCCCAACCTAGGTTCAGCTCCCAGGTCTGTTGCACTAGCATCCTCCCTCGAATGGTGATGGGTGTCAACAAACCCAAAGGATCGAAGGCAGTCTGCACTTTGCTCAGCAAAGACCTCCTGGTCAGCTTCCCTTCCCCATCAGGCTTCCTCTTTAGCCTAAGTCTGTCTTCCTTGATTTCCCACTCCAGTCCCAACACCGATGTTACCTCAGGCACTGAGTAGCCAGTATAGTCACGTTCCACCATGCCCCGCAACGTTGGATTGTTTGTCACCCATTCTCTCAATGGCATGTTAGCTGAGAGCATCTCCTGATTAGACTCTCGGTAAATGTCCATCAACAGCCTTTCATCTGAGGTGGTACCCTGCATGTTGTCTACATAAAATAGGGTCTTCAGTAATTCTTTAAGCGGGCTGTTACAGTTCACAAGGTGGTAGTCTATGGTAGCCTGTAATAGGAATGGTGAACTAGTGGCACCAAACAACACTGCCCTGAATCTATAGGTATCATACCCTTGCTTGGGCATCTCCCTGTTAGCCAACCACAAGAACCTTGTGTAGTCCCTATCCTGTGGCTGCAACCCAATACGTAGGAAGGCTTTGCTAATGTCTGCCGCATAGGCGTACTGTTCCGTCCTGAATCTCAACAACACATCTGCTAATTTCTGCGTCAGGGAGGGCCCTGTGAGCAGACAGTCGTTCAACGATGGCTCTCGGGGACTCGCCTGCGAGCTGCAGTTGAAGACTACTCTGATGGGAGTGGTTACCGACTCCTTGGTGACTGCCATGTGTGGAAGATAATGGGTGTTTTCCCCAGGGCTGGCATTGGGCACTTTCTCGATGAACCCAAGGGCCAGCTGTTCCTTAATAATATCATCATATTTCCCCACCAGACCCTTCTTGGTCAGGCTGTTCACCAATGAATTCAACTGACCACGTGCCCTCTTGAAATTAGTGGGCAGCGTTGGGTGGCCCGGTTTCCATGGGAGTCGCACCCAATACTGTCCGTCCCTGAACTGCACATGGTTCAAGTAATCTCGATACGTCTCTTCGTGTTCGGGGGGCGGCTGGTCACCTTTAATCCCTACTACATCCAGGTCCCATAGTTTATGGACCGGCTCACTGTCGGATATGCCAACTTGCGCCTCTGACAGACCTTCGTGCACACCAATCCGCATCACCAGTACAGCCTCAGTCGCTGTAATACCAGAGCCCTCCTTTCCCGGGGTCGCAGGGAAGTGAGCTGGTACTCTGCCTCCTACGATGTACCCCGCTGGAGTCCTGTACAGGCCCACACCCTCCTTGATAACCCTTCTCGTAGACACGAACTCGTCTAGGTAATCCCCTCCTACCAAGATGCCTACATTACTAACATTGTCTGTAGCAATGTCTGGTTCTGCTAGCTTCACACCCAACTCCCTCAAACGTTTGACTGCTGCAGCCAGTCCCCTAGTGGTAATGATATTGGGCAGCCTCTTCACCATCAAGGCTGAAATTTCCCGTCGATGCCCGGCTAACCTGACCGTCACATTGACTACTGGATAAGACCTGCGTGGGACTTCCCCACCAAACCCTTCCACCTTCATGTCAACTTTACCAACTGTCTCCAGCTTCAACCTAGTTGCTAGACTCTCCGCTATGAAGGATCTCTGTGCCCCACTGTCGAAGAACAAACGGGTCGTTTCAGACTTCTTCCCGTTCGCGACCACCGCCATTATGGTGGGCAAGGCCACCGAGCCTTGAAACTGCTCACCAGAACAAATTCTCGGTGCCGTACTCACCACACTCATCGCTACTTCTGACTTGTTCTTGCTCTCCGCCCTTTCTTGCGGTTTGCTCTCCTTAACTTGTGCTAATCCGGCATCATTAGGACACAGTGCACTGTGGTGCTTTCCCTTCCAGCAGCCCCGACACTCCCTGAGCATGGTGTTACAGTCCCTGGCAAAATGTTCTCCACAACACTTGAAACAAAGTCTCAACTCTCTTAGTCGTTGAACCCTTTGGTTATAGGTGGTGAAGCTTGAACACCCTGAACTAGCGTGTTCTTCATCACAAAACACGCACCGTCTCATACTGGCCGCTTTAGTGGCTTCTCCCTTGGCCCTGTGGGTGGAGGACTCGCCCTGGGCATAATACGTGCCTACTTTAGTGGGAGGTGGTTTAGGTCTATCTCTCGAATGTCTGGGGAAGTTGACCGACTTCTCCTTGGTAGGTAATTTCTCCCCCTGACCTATGCTCAGGTGAGATATGAGATCCCCTAACCCTTCAATAATTTGTTTTATCGTGAACCTATTCGTCCGATATTTTAAGTGTAACTCATGCACTGTCGTGCTAGCCAGTTTCCTCTGAATCACCTGGCTAAGGACCCATTTTGAATCATTCTCATCATGCAAATCTCTGAAACTATTGGTCAAGCTCATAATCTCAATACGGAACTTCTCTAGACTTTGACGGTCATGTCGGCAAGCCTCTAGATCCAACAACCGATAAAGTATAGCTACCTTTATCTCCTCAGTGTTGCCAAACATGTCTTCTAATTGGTCTTTGGCAT
>NW_027199710.1:0-28905 GCF_038502225.1 Cherax quadricarinatus | reverse complement strand
TCATTATTCTTGCATTCCCAATTAATACTAAAGGTGATGGATTTGTGATCACTTGCGCCAAGCTCTTCAGTGATCTCCAGATTATTCACGAGTGTTTCCTTATTTGACAAGACTAGGTCTAGCAAATTATTACCCCTGGTAGGCTCAGTTACACTCTGTTTCAGAAAACAGTCCTGAACTGTTTCCATGAAGTCACTGGACTCTAGATTACCTGTCAAAGAATTTCAGTCAATTTGGCTAAAGTTAAAGTCCCCTACTATGACTATGTTACTGTGTCCAGAAGCCCTAACAATTTCGTCCCAAAGAAGTCTCCCTCTATCGTGATCCAAGCCTGGAGGTCGGTATATTACACCTAGAATTAGTTTTTCTTGACCCTCCACGAACTCTACCCAAACAGACTCTGTTACTGCTCCATCTATTTTTATACCTGTTTTTATGCAACAATTAATATTTTCTCGAACATACAATGCAACTCCTCCCCCCTTCCCATTACATCTATCCACATTGAACAACTTAAATCCCTGAATATTACACTCAGCAGTCATATCCCGACTCTTTAAATCATACCACGTTTCAGTTAATGCAATGATATCACAGTTCCCAGCACATGCTACCAAACGTAGTTCATTAATTTTATTTCTTGCACTTCGACTGTTAGCATAAAATACCATCATATGTTTTTTCTTCTGCACATTTTTCCTATTCATCTTTGTTTTTACACAATTTCTGAAATTATCATTACCCAGAGTTACTACATGACAGTTACTATTAAGATTCTTAATATCAGAGCATAAGTCAATATATCCATACTCATTATTAATCATTTCTAAACCCATACCTCTAACTAATCCTAGTTTAAAGTCCTAACAACCCCCTCAACTGAGTTAGCAAGAAAACCCACACCTGCCCTGGATAAGTGAACCCCATCCCTGGCATACATGTCATTTCGGCCATAGAAGTTGTCCCAGTTGTCAATGAATGGTACTGCATTATCCTTACAGTGTTTATCCAGCCAACAATTAATACCAATTGCTCTGGACAACCATTCATTACCAACACCTCTTCTTGGCAAAATGCCACATATAACAGGGCGCCCCCCCCCCCTTCTTCCTAATTATGTCTATAGCTGTCCTGAACTTTCTAACTAAATCCTCACTTCTACGCTTGCCTACATCATTGCCTCCAGCACTGAGGCAAATAATAGGATTGATCCCATTACCGTTCATGATGTTGTCAAGCCGGCTAACAATGTCCTCCATCCCAGCCCCAGGAAAGCATACCCTCTGTCTCCTACTCCTGTCCTTCAAGCAGAATGCCCTATCCATGTATCTAACCTGGCTATCCCCAACAACAACAATATTCTTACCTTCCTTGTTGTCGTTCGTCGTGACGATCCCAGTAGTCGACTCACATTCGTCGGGTAGCACCGAGAATGCGTTGGAGGTTTCCACAGGAGTTTCCACAGCAGTCTCTTTCTTCTTCATCGTTTCTGGCTTTCCATTCGTCTTCTTGATCGTCAACTTCGTCGTCCCCTGCTGTCCAGCCACTGACCACGATCCCTTCTTGACCTGAGGACTCGAAACAGGAGGACTACTACGAATCCTCTTGTTTTCCTCGGTCAATCGCCGTATCTCCATCTTCGCTGCCCTCAATTCTTCCTTAAGTTGCTGGTAAAGTTGCTCGATGGAGGGCATCTTGGTTCAGTCCACGGGAGCAAACAAGACACTTCTTCACAGAGTTAAGTACAGGTCACCACTGAGTTAAGTACAGGTCACCACTGAGTTAAGTACAGGTCACCACTGAGTTAAGTACAGGTCACCACTGAGTTAAGTACAGGTCACCACGAACTTCAGGAGGATTTAGACAAACTCTACTCTTGGTCAGAAAAGTGGCAGATGCAGTTCAATGTAGATAAATGCAAGGTTCAGAAGCTCGGGAGTGTCCATAACCCTAGCACTTATAAGTTAAATAATGTAGAACTTAGCCATACAGATTGCGAAAAGGACTTGGGGGTTATGGTAAGCAGCAACCTTAAACCAAGACAGCAATGCCTAAGCGTACGTAATAAGGCAAATAGATTACTGGGATTTATATCAAGAAGTGTAAGCAACAGAAGTCCAGAGGTCATACTGCAGCTTTATACATCATTAGTAAGGCCTCACCTAGATTATGCAGCTCAGTTCTGGTCTCCATATTACAGAATGGACATAAATTCGTTAGAAAACATTCAGCGTAGAATGACTAAATTAATACATAGCATTAGAAATCTTCCATATGAAGAAAGATTGAAGACTCTTAAGTTACATTCATGATATTGTTTATTTGGATTTTAGTAAAGCCTTCGAACATAAGAACATAAGAACATAAGAAAGGAGGAACACTGCAGCAGGCCTGTTGGCCCATACTAGGCAGGTCCTTTACAATTCATCCCACTAACAAACATTTGACCAACCCAATTTTCAATGCTACCCAAGAAATAAGCTCTGATGTGCAAGTCCCACTCAAATCCAACCCCTCCCACTCATGTACTTATCCAACCTAAATTTGAAACTACCCAAAGTCCTAGCCTCAATAACCCAACTAGGTAGACTGTTCCACTCATCAACTACCCTATTTCCAAACCAATACTTTCCTATGTCCTTTCTAAATCTAAACTTATCTAATTTAAATCCATTACTGCGGGTTCTCTCTTGGAGAGATATCCTCAAGACCTTGTTAATATCCCCTTTATTAATACCTATCTTCCACTTATACACTTCGATCAGGTCTCCCCTCATTCTTCGTCTAACAAGTGAATGTAACTTAAGAGTCTTCAATCTTTCTTCATAAGGAAGATTTCTAATGCTATGTATTAATTTAGTCATCCTACGCTGAATGTTTTCTAACGAATTTATGTCCATTCTGTAATATGGAGACCAGAATTGAGCTGCATAATCTAGGTGAGGCCTTACTAATGATGTATAAAGCTGCAGTATGACCTCTGGACTTCTGTTGCTTACACTTCTTGATATAAATCCCAGTAATCTATTTGCCTTATTACGTACGCTTAGGCATTGCTGTCTTGGTTTAAGGTTGCTGCTTACCATAACCCCCAAGTCCTTTTCGCAATCTGTATGGCTAAGTTCTACATTATTTAACTTATAAGTGCTAGGGTTATGGACACTCCCGAGCTTCAGAACCTTGCATTTATCTACATTGAACTGCATCTGCCACTTTTCTGACCAAGAGTAGAGTTTGTCTAAATCCTCCTGAAGTTCCCTAACATCTACGTTTGAATCAATTATCCTACCTATCTTCGTGTCATCGGCGAATTTGCTCATATCACTAGTAATTCCTTCATCAAGATCATTGATATATATTATAAACAACAACGGGCCCAAGACTGATCCCTGTGGAACGCCACTTGTTACTGATCCCCACTCGGATTTAACCCCATTTATGGACACTCTCTGCTTCCTGTCTGTGAGCCATGATTCGATCCACGAGAGCACCCTTCCCCCAATGCCATGAGCTGCTACTTTCTTCAACAGTCTTTGGTGCGGAACTCTATCAAATGCCTTACTAAAATCTAAGTAAATAATATCAAATTCTTTATCGTGGTCAACAGCCTCAAAAGCTTTACTGAAGAAAGTTAATAAATTAGTTAGACAAGACCGGCCTCTTGTGAATCCATGCTGAGTATCATTAATCAAGCTATGCTTATCGAGATGGCTTCTTATAATCTCAGCTATAATTGACTCTAGTAATTTGCCTACAATTGAGGTCAGGCTTATTGGGCGGTAATTTGACGGTAACGACTTGTCCCCTGTTTTAAAAATAGGAATTACATTAGCCATCTTCCACATATCAGACACTACACCTGTTTGAAGAGATAAATTAAAAATATTAGTTAATGGTTCACAGACTTCCATTTTGCATTCCTTAAGAACCCTTGAAAAAACCTCATCAGGACCCGGTGACTTATTTTGCTTCAGTCGGTCTATCTGCTTCACAACCATTTCACTAGTGACTGTGATGTTACATAATTTATCTTCTTCTGATCCACTATAAAAATTAATTACCGGAATATTATTAGTGTCTTCCTGTGTAAAAACCGAGAGAAAATAATTATTTAAAATCGAGCACATTTCATTCTCTTTGTCAGTAAGATGCCCATAGTTATTTTTAAGGGGACCTATCTTATCTCTGACTTTTGTTCTATATACCTGGAAAAAACTTTTTGGGTTAGTTTTAGAATCCCTAGCAACTTTAATTTCATAGTCCCTTTTAGCTTTTCTTATCCCCTTTTTAATGTCCCTCTTAATGTCAATATACTGATTCATAAGATGACCCTCGCCTCTTTTGATACGCCTATAAATTCCTTTCTTATGCCCTAGTAGATATTTCAGCCTATTATTCATCCATTTTGGGTCATTTCTATTTGATCTAATTTCCTTATAAGGGATAAACGTTCTTTGAGCAGCATGTATTGTGTTCAGAAAACTGTCATATTGATAGCTCTCTTCGTTACCCCAGTCAACAGATGATAAGTGTTCTCTAAGCCCATCGTAATCTGCTAAGCGAAAATCTGGGACTGTTACTGAGTTATCCCTACTATCATACTTCCATTCAATTCTAAATGTAATTGATTTGTGGTCGCTAGCACCCAGTTCCTCTGAAACTTCTAAATTATTAACAAGGGATTCATTGTTTGCCAGAACTAAGTCAAGCAGGTTATTTCCCCTTGTAGGTTCTGTCACAAACTGCTTCAAAAAACAATCCTGAACTACTTCTAAGAAGTCGTATGATTCTAAATTCCCAGTCAAGAAATTCCAATCAATATGACTAAAGTTAAAGTCTCCTAGAATTACTACATTATCGTGCCTTGTGGCCCTAACAATTTCCTCCCATAGTAGTCTCCCTTGGTCCCTATCTAAATTTGGGGGACGGTATATCACACCTAAAATTAATCACGACGGACGACGCCAAGGAAGGTAAAAACATTGTTGTTGTTGGGGATAGCCAGATTAGGTACATGGATAGGGCATTCTGCTTGAAGGATAGGAGTAGGAGGCAGAGAGTGTGTTTTCCTGGGGCTGGGATGAAGGATATTGTTAGCCGTCTGGATGACATCATGAGAGGTAATGGGAGCAATCCTATTATCTGTCTCAGTGCTGGAGGCAACGATGTTGGCAGACGTAGGAGTGAGGACCTGATTAGCAGGTATAGGTCAGCAATAGAGATAATTAGGAGGAAGGGTGGGAAACCTGTCATATGTGGCATTTTGCCAAGGAGAGGAGTTGGAAATGAATGGTTGTCCAGAGCAATTGGTGTCAATTGCTGGCTGGACAAATACTGTAAGGAAAATGCGGTAACATTCATTGACAACTGGGACCTCTTCTATGGCAGAAATGACATGTATGCCAGGGATGGGGTTCACTTATCTAGGTGTGGGGTGGGAGCACTGGCCAACGCAGTGGAGGGAGCTGTTAGGTCTTTAAACTAGGAATAGTTAGTGGTATGGGTTTTGGCGGGAAAACTGTGAAGTCGCAGGGTAGTAATATGAGTACTAGGAGAACTAGTAATAGGCAAAATGAGGTGGATATTGGAAAGCCAGTGGCACTAATTGACAAGGACAGTAATAGGTTTAGTGGAATAACAGAAAGGAGCAGGAAGGGTAAAGAGAGAGGAGGGTCTTTAAATATTTATTACACAAATAGTCGCAGTGCTAGGAATAAGATGGACGAGTTGAGACTAGTTGCTAGTGCAGGTAACATTGATGTATTTGCCATTACTGAGACGTGGTTTAATTCAAAAAGTCGGGAACATAAGAACATAAGAAAGGAGGAACACTGCAGCAGGCCTGTTGGCCCATACTAGGCAGGTCCTTTACAATTCATCCCACTAACAAACATTTGACCAACCCAATTTTCAATGCCACCCAAGAAATAAGCTCTGATGTGCAAGTCCCACTCAAATCCAACCCCTCCCACTCATGTACTTATCCAACCTAAATTTGAAACTACCCAAAGTCCTAGCCTCAATAACCCAACTAGGTAGACTGTTCCACTCATCAACTACCCTATTTCCAAACCAATACTTTCCTATGTCCTTTCTAAATCTAAACTTATCTAATTTAAATCCATTACTGCGGGTTCTCTCTTGGAGAGATATCCTCAAGACCTTGTTAATATCCCCTTTATTAATACCTATCTTCCACTTATACACTTCGATCAGGTCTCCCCTCATTCTTCGTCTAACAAGTGAATGTAACTTAAGAGTCTTCAATCTTTCTTCATAAGGAAGATTTCTAATGCTATGTATTAATTTAGTCATCCTACGCTGAATGTTTTCTAACGAATTTATGTCCATTCTGTAATATGGAGACCAGAATTGAGCTGCATAATCTAGGTGAGGCCTTACTAATGATGTATAAAGCTGCAGTATGACCTCTGGACTTCTGTTGCTTACACTTCTTGATATAAATCCCAGTAATCTATTTGCCTTATTACGTACGCTTAGGCATTGCTGTCTTGGTTTAAGGTTGCTGCTTACCATAACCCCCAAGTCCTTTTCGCAATCTGTATGGCTAAGTTCTACATTATTTAACTTATAAGTGCTAGGGTTATGGACACTCCCGAGCTTCAGAACCTTGCATTTATCTACATTGAACTGCATCTGCCACTTTTCTGACCAAGAGTAGAGTTTGTCTAAATCCTCCTGAAGTTCCCTAACATCTACGTTTGAATCAATTATCCTACCTATCTTCGTGTCATCGGCGAATTTGCTCATATCACTAGTAATTCCTTCATCAAGATCATTGATATATATTATAAACAACAACGGGCCCAAGACTGATCCCTGTGGAACGCCACTTGTTACTGATCCCCACTCGGATTTAACCCCATTTATGGACACTCTCTGCTTCCTGTCTGTGAGCCATGATTCGATCCACGAGAGCACCCTTCCCCCAATGCCATGAGCTGCTACTTTCTTCAACAGTCTTTGGTGCGGAACTCTATCAAATGCCTTACTAAAATCTAAGTAAATAATATCAAATTCTTTATCGTGGTCAACAGCCTCAAAAGCTTTACTGAAGAAAGTTAATAAATTAGTTAGACAAGACCGGCCTCTTGTGAATCCATGCTGAGTATCATTAATCAAGCTATGCTTATCGAGATGGCTTCTTATAATCTCAGCTATAATTGACTCTAGTAATTTGCCTACAATTGAGGTCAGGCTTATTGGGCGGTAATTTGACGGTAACGACTTGTCCCCTGTTTTAAAAATAGGAATTACATTAGCCATCTTCCACATATCAGACACTACACCTGTTTGAAGAGATAAATTAAAAATATTAGTTAATGGTTCACAGACTTCCATTTTGCATTCCTTTAGAACCCTTGAAAAAACCTCATCAGGACCCGGTGACTTATTTTGCTTCAGTCGGTCTATCTGCTTCACAACCATTTCACTAGTGACTGTGATGTTACATAATTTATCTTCTTCTGATCCACTATAAAAATTAATTACCGGAATATTATTAGTGTCTTCCTGTGTAAAAACCGAGAGAAAATAATTATTTAAAATCGAGCACATTTCATTCTCTTTGTCAGTAAGATGCCCATAGTTATTTTTAAGGGGACCTATCTTATCTCTGACTTTTGTTCTATATACCTGGAAAAAACTTTTTGGGTTAGTTTTAGAATCCCTAGCAACTTTAATTTCATAGTCCCTTTTAGCTTTTCTTATCCCCTTTTTAATGTCCCTCTTAATGTCAATATACTGATTCATAAGATGACCCTCGCCTCTTTTGATACGCCTATAAATTCCTTTCTTATGCCCTAGTAGATATTTCAGCCTATTATTCATCCATTTTGGGTCATTTCTATTTGATCTAATTTCCTTATAAGGGATAAACGTTCTTTGAGCAGCATGTATTGTGTTCAGAAAACTGTCATATTGATAGCTCTCTTCGTTACCCCAGTCAACAGATGATAAGTGTTCTCTAAGCCCATCGTAATCTGCTAAGCGAAAATCTGGGACTGTTACTGAGTTATCCCTACTATCATACTTCCATTCAATTCTAAATGTAATTGATTTGTGGTCGCTAGCACCCAGTTCCTCTGAAACTTCTAAATTATTAACAAGGGATTCATTGTTTGCCAGAACTAAGTCAAGCAGGTTATTACCCCTTGTAGGTTCTGTCACAAACTGCTTCAAAAAACAATCCTGAACTACTTCTAAGAAATCGTATGATTCTAAATTCCCAGTCAAGAAATTCCAATCAATATGACTAAAGTTAAAGTCTCCTAGAATTACTACATTATCGTGCCTTGTGGCCCTAACAATTTCCTCCCATAGTAGTCTCCCCTGGTCCCTATCTAAATTTGGGGGACGGTATATCACACCTAAAATTAATTTTTCATGCCCCTCTGAAAATTCTATCCAAACAGACTCTGTATGTGTTACTTCAGACTTAATACCCGTTTTTATGCAACAGTTCAAGCGATCTCGGACATACAATGCCACCCCACCCCCCTTCCCGATACTTCTATCTACTTGGAACAATTTAAAACCCTGAATGTGACATTCTGCAGGCATGTCCCGACTTTTTGAATTAAACCACGTCTCAGTAATGGCAAATACATCTATGTTACCTGCACTAGCAACTAGTCTCAACTCGTCCATCTTATTCCTAGCACTGCGACTATTTGTGTAATAAATATTTAATGACCCTCCTCTCTCTTTACCCTTCCTGCTCCTTTCTGTTATTCCACTAAACCTATTACTGTCCTTGTCAATTAGTGCCACTGGCTTTCCAATATCCACCTCATTTTGCCTATTACTAGTTCTCCTAGTACTCATATTACTACCCTGCGACTTCACAGTTTTCCCGCCAAAACCCATACCACTAACTATTCCTAGTTTAAAGACCTAACAGCTCCCTCCACTGCGTTGGCCAGTGCTCCCACCCCACACCTAGATAAGTGAACCCCATCCCTGGCATACATGTCATTTCTGCCATAGAAGAGGTCCCAGTTGTCAATGAATGTTACCGCATTTTCCTTACAGTATTTGTCCAGCCAGCAATTGACACCAATTGCTCTGGACAACCATTCATTTCCAACTCCTCTCCTTGGCAAAATGCCACATATGACAGGTTTCCCACCCTTCCTCCTAATTATCTCTATTGCTGACCTATACCTGCTAATCAGGTCCTCACTCCTACGTCTGCCAACATCGTTGCCTCCAGCACTGAGACAGATAATAGGATTGCTCCCATTACCTCTCATGATGTCATCCAGACGGCTAACAATATCCTTCATCCCAGCCCCAGGAAAACACACTCTCTGCCTCCTACTCCTATCCTTCAAGCAGAATGCCCTATCCATGTACCTAATCTGGCTATCCCCAACAACAACAATGTTTTTACCTTCCTTGGCGTCGTCCGTCGTGATGCTCCGAGTAGTCGACTCACATTCGCCAGGTAGCATTACACCACTTGTAGAATTCGTCAAGACGTTCTCGATGGTCTTCGTTGGGGTTTCTAGGGATGTCTCACTCACGTCTGCCAATGCTTCTTTGGTGCTCGTTGTGGCATTCCCAGTAGAACACTCACATTCGTCAGGTAGCACCGAGAATGAGTTGGAAGTTTCCACGGTAGTCTTCTGGTTTCTCGTTGTTTCTGCCTCTCCAACCGTTTTCTTGATCTTCAGCTTGGTTCCATGTTGCCCGGCCACTGACCAAGCTCCCCTCTTAACCTGGGGACTCACAACAGGAGGATTACTACGAATCCTCTTGTTCTCCTCCGTTAATCGCCGTATCTCCAGTCTTAGCAACTCTGAGCTCTTCTCTCAGCTGCTGGTAAAGCTGCTCAAGAGAGGGCATCCTGGTTCAGATTCACAGAGAGCACACGAACAGGTCTTCACAGAGCTAAGTACACGTCACCACCGATCTCACACACTTCTATTCCAGTCAAGATACCAAGACCAAAAGAGGCATCATCATCGGGTTTTTCCTAAGAGCATAATACCGAATTTGTAGTCCTGAGTTTCTTGACGAGGAATGTACTTACATTCACCAAACATTCACTGAGTTACAATTTCCTTCTTTTTTCATCAAAGACTGCAAGAAAAGAGCTCTTCAGATCATCAATTCTCCACGCATCAACACCGCTCCCAACAAAGTTATAATTCTTCCCAACAGCCAGGTTGCACTAAACGTCTCAAAAGTACTTTCACAAGCTAACACCAGAGTCGCCATCGCTTCTACCACTTCAATAAAGGATCTAACCAGGACAAAACCCAAGCACCACGAACCAGTCAATGCAGGAGTTTACACTATACCCTGTGGAGGCTGTGACAAGATCTACGTAGGTGAAACAGCAAGAAACCTCGACACCCGCCTCAATGAACACATATAAGAACATAAGAACATAAGAAAGGAGGAACACTGCAGCAGGCCTGTTGGCCCATACTAGGCAGGTCCTTTACAATTCATCCCACTAACAAACATTTGACCAACCCAATTTTCAATGCTACCCAAGAAATAAGCTCTGATGTGCAAGTCCCACTCAAATCCAACCCCTCCCACTCATGTACTTATCCAACCTAAATTTGAAACTACCCAAAGTCCTAGCCTCAATAACCCAACTAGGTAGACTGTTCCACTCATCAACTACCCTATTTCCAAACCAATACTTTCCTATGTCCTTTCTAAATCTAAACTTATCTAATTTAAATCCATTACTGCGGGTTCTCTCTTGGAGAGATATCCTCAAGACCTTGTTAATATCCCCTTTATTAATACCTATCTTCCACTTATACACTTCGATCAGGTCTCCCCTCATTCTTCGTCTAACAAGTGAATGTAACTTAAGAGTCTTCAATCTTTCTTCATAAGGAAGATTTCTAATGCTATGTATTAATTTAGTCATCCTACGCTGAATGTTTTCTAACGAATTTATGTCCATTCTGTAATATGGAGACCAGAATTGAGCTGCATAATCTAGGTGAGGCCTTACTAATGATGTATAAAGCTGCAGTATGACCTCTGGACTTCTGTTGCTTACACTTCTTGATATAAATCCCAGTAATCTATTTGCCTTATTACGTACGCTTAGGCATTGCTGTCTTGGTTTAAGGTTGCTGCTTACCATAACCCCCAAGTCCTTTTCGCAATCTGTATGGCTAAGTTCTACATTATTTAACTTATAAGTGCTAGGGTTATGGACACTCCCGAGCTTCAGAACCTTGCATTTATCTACATTGAACTGCATCTGCCACTTTTCTGACCAAGAGTAGAGTTTGTCTAAATCCTCCTGAAGTTCCCTAACATCTACGTTTGAATCAATTATCCTACCTATCTTCGTGTCATCGGCGAATTTGCTCATATCACTAGTAATTCCTTCATCAAGATCATTGATATATATTATAAACAACAACGGGCCCAAGACTGATCCCTGTGGAACGCCACTTGTTACTGATCCCCACTCGGATTTAACCCCATTTATGGACACTCTCTGCTTCCTGTCTGTGAGCCATGATTCGATCCACGAGAGCACCCTTCCCCCAATGCCATGAGCTGCTACTTTCTTCAACAGTCTTTGGTGCGGAACTCTATCAAATGCCTTACTAAAATCTAAGTAAATAATATCAAATTCTTTATCGTGGTCAACAGCCTCAAAAGCTTTACTGAAGAAAGTTAATAAATTAGTTAGACAAGACCGGCCTCTTGTGAATCCATGCTGAGTATCATTAATCAAGCTATGCTTATCGAGATGGCTTCTTATAATCTCAGCTATAATTGACTCTAGTAATTTGCCTACAATTGAGGTCAGGCTTATTGGGCGGTAATTTGACGGTAACGACTTGTCCCCTGTTTTAAAAATAGGAATTACATTAGCCATCTTCCACATATCAGACACTACACCTGTTTGAAGAGATAAATTAAAAATATTAGTTAATGGTTCACAGACTTCCATTTTGCATTCCTTTAGAACCCTTGAAAAAACCTCATCAGGACCCGGTGACTTATTTTGCTTCAGTCGGTCTATCTGCTTCACAACCATTTCACTAGTGACTGTGATGTTACATAATTTATCTTCTTCTGATCCACTATAAAAATTAATTACCGGAATATTATTAGTGTCTTCCTGTGTAAAAACCGAGAGAAAATAATTATTTAAAATCGAGCACATTTCATTCTCTTTGTCAGTAAGATGCCCATAGTTATTTTTAAGGGGACCTATCTTATCTCTGACTTTTGTTCTATAGACCTGGAAAAAACTTTTTGGGTTAGTTTTAGAATCCCTAGCAACTTTAATTTCATAGTCCCTTTTAGCTTTTCTTATCCCCTTTTTAATGTCCCTCTTAATGTCAATATACTGATTCATAAGATGACCCTCGCCTCTTTTGATACGCCTATAAATTCCTTTCTTATGCCCTAGTAGATATTTCAGCCTATTATTCATCCATTTTGGGTCATTTCTATTTGATCTAATTTCCTTATAAGGGATAAACGTTCTTTGAGCAGCATGTATTGTGTTCAGAAAACTGTCATATTGATAGCTCTCTTCGTTACCCCAGTCAACAGATGATAAGTGTTCTCTAAGCCCATCGTAATCTGCTAAGCGAAAATCTGGGACTGTTACTGAGTTATCCCTACTATCATACTTCCATTCAATTCTAAATGTAATTGATTTGTGGTCGCTAGCACCCAGTTCCTCTGAAACTTCTAAATTATTAACAAGGGATTCATTGTTTGCCAGAACTAAGTCAAGCAGGTTATTACCCCTTGTAGGTTCTGTCACAAACTGCTTCAAAAAACAATCCTGAACTACTTCTAAGAAATCGTATGATTCTAAATTCCCAGTCAAGAAATTCCAATCAATATGACTAAAGTTAAAGTCTCCTAGAATTACTACATTATCGTGCCTTGTGGCCCTAACAATTTCCTCCCATAGTAGTCTCCCCTGGTCCCTATCTAAATTTGGGGGACGGTATATCACACCTAAAATTAATTTTTCATGCCCCTCTGAAAATTCTATCCAAACAGACTCTGTATGTGTTACTTCAGACTTAATACCCGTTTTTATGCAACAGTTCAAGCGATCTCGGACATACAATGCCACCCCACCCCCCTTCCCGATACTTCTATCTACTTGGAACAATTTAAAACCCTGAATGTGACATTCTGCAGGCATGTCCCGACTTTTTGAATTAAACCACGTCTCAGTAATGGCAAATACATCTATGTTACCTGCACTAGCAACTAGTCTCAACTCGTCCATCTTATTCCTAGCACTGCGACTATTTGTGTAATAAATATTTAATGACCCTCCTCTCTCTTTACCCTTCCTGCTCCTTTCTGTTATTCCACTAAACCTATTACTGTCCTTGTCAATTAGTGCCACTGGCTTTCCAATATCCACCTCATTTTGCCTATTACTAGTTCTCCTAGTACTCATATTACTACCCTGCGACTTCACAGTTTTCCCGCCAAAACCCATACCACTAACTATTCCTAGTTTAAAGACCTAACAGCTCCCTCCACTGCGTTGGCCAGTGCTCCCACCCCACACCTAGATAAGTGAACCCCATCCCTGGCATACATGTCATTTCTGCCATAGAAGAGGTCCCAGTTGTCAATGAATGTTACCGCATTTTCCTTACAGTATTTGTCCAGCCAGCAATTGACACCAATTGCTCTGGACAACCATTCATTTCCAACTCCTCTCCTTGGCAAAATGCCACATATGACAGGTTTCCCACCCTTCCTCCTAATTATCTCTATTGCTGACCTATACCTGCTAATCAGGTCCTCACTCCTACGTCTGCCAACATCGTTGCCTCCAGCACTGAGACAGATAATAGGATTGCTCCCATTACCTCTCATGATGTCATCCAGACGGCTAACAATATCCTTCATCCCAGCCCCAGGAAAACACACTCTCTGCCTCCTACTCCTATCCTTCAAACAGAATGCCCTATCCATGTACCTAATCTGGCTATCCCCAACAACAACAATGTTTTTACCTTCCTTGGCGTCGTCCGTCGTGATGCTCCGAGTAGTCGACTCACATTCGCCAGGTAGCATTACACCACTTGTAGAATTCGTCAAGACGTTCTCGATGGTCTTCGTTGGGGTTTCTAGGGATGTCTCACTCACGTCTGCCAATGCTTCCTTGGTGCTCGTTGTGGCATTCCCAGTAGAACACTCACATTCGTCAGGTAGCACCGAGAATGAGTTGGAAGTTTCCACGGTAGTCTTCTGGTTTCTCGTTGTTTCTGCCTCTCCAACCGTTTTCTTGATCTTCAGCTTGGTTCCATGTTGCCCGGCCACTGACCAAGCTCCCCTCTTAACCTGGGGACTCACAACAGGAGGATTACTACGAATCCTCTTGTTCTCCTCCGTTAATCGCCGTATCTCCAGTTTAGCAACTCTGAGCTCTTCTCTCAGCTGCTGGTAAAGTTGCTCAAGAGAGGGCATCCTGGTTCAGATTCACAGAGAGCACACAAACAGGTCTTCACAGAGCTAAGTACACGTCACCACTGTGAGCTAAGTACACGTCACCACTGTGATCCTCCTTTGTACGTTTTCCAGAGCATTTATATCCATTCTGTAATACGGTGACCAGAACTGAGCATCATAGTCTAAATGAGGCCTAACCAAGGATATATAGAGTTGAAGAACAACCTGAGGACTCCTATTATTTATACTTCTTGATATGAAGCCAAGGATTCTGTTAGCTTTATTGCGAACACTTATGCACTGTTGTCTTGGTTTCAGATTACTGCTAACCAGAACTCCTAAATCTTTTTCGCAATCAGTAGTATTAAGATCTAGATACGCTGCAGTTTAAGTAAGTTCGTTTTAGCTGCAAGAGAGAGGGCTAGAGGAGAGTAAGTTATCAGAGGACGTATTAGGGATTTGTAGAGGTGTAGTTTGGTGCGTTGAGAGGCATGTTTCAGCTTGTAGAGGCCCGCAAGGGCCTTACTAGCTATTGCATGCCTTGAGTGAATGTGTCCGTGTAAACGAAGAAGGTAGTCAAGATTAACGCCAAGGACAGTGACAGATTGTGTGATGGGGATGTAAGTGCGGGTGTCAGCTGTTCTGAGCTCGACAGGTAATGGAGGATCACGTTTCCTGTAGTTAAAATATGTAATGCTGGATTTAGCTGCATTGGTTTTGATCCTCCATTTTTGTTCCCAGATGGCTATCCTGTCGACCTCATTTTGTGTTTTGTGTGTGAGTGTATCTATATTGGCATGAGTGATAAGTTGTGTAATGTCGTCTGCATAGGCTAGTGTGATGGAGTTGTGGTATACAGGTGTTGGAATGTCGTTAGTGTATAAAATGTAGAGGGTAGGGGAGAGGACAGATCCCTGGGGTACTCCAGCATTTAGTGTGAAGTAGTCAGAGTAACAGCCTTGGAATTTGATTCTCATGGTACGGCCGTCTAGGAAGTTGCAGAGGAGTTTACGAGTAGTGAGAGGCAGGTTAAAGTTAGTGCAGAGTTTGTACTTGAGCCCTTCGTGCCAGACAGTGTCAAAAGCTTTTTCAACGTCTTTTGCAACCAGGGCTGTCCTGTTTCTTTGTTTTGTGTTTATGTGGATGTAGTTGAGAATGATGTTAATGGCATCCTGTGTGGATCTGTGTGTTCTGAAGCCAAACTGGCCATCAGAAAGTAGAGAGTTGTGTTCCAGGTATCTGCGAAGGCGATGGTTGATGAGTTTTTCAAAGAGTTTTCCTAAAGTTTCGAGGAGGCTGATAGGGCGATAGTTTCTAGGATCAGAGTGGTCTTTTTTGGGTTTAGGAAGGAGGATAGCAGTAGCAGCTTTGAAGAGGGAAGGGAAGTATCCAGAGGCAAGGGAGGCATTGAGGAGGTTTGTGTAGGCAGTAATGATAGTCAGGAAGGTGTTTTAGGATAATATGGTTTAGGCCAGAGGCACCAGGAGCCTTGGGAGGAAGGTGTCTGAGGAGAGTTTTAATGTCTGTGTTGGTGAAAGGAGTGTCGAGTTCTTGGGAGGAGGTAAGAGAGTCTAGATGTATGTGGCTATCTGGTGTTGTTTCTTGTGTGTGTGCAGTGTTCCAGTGTTCTATGTTCTGAATGTGTTGAATAACGTTAGGGTGAGGTGGGTGAGGGTGGAAGATGTTCTCCCAGATGTGTTTGAAGATGTTGGTAGCAGCCTGCGGGTCTGAGATGTGTGTGTTGTTGTGGGTGATGTGTTTGAATTTGTTGGTGGGAGTTGTGCCTCTGATTTTTTTGATAAAGTTCCAGAAGGCTTTAGTGTTTTTAATACGCTGTTTGTCTGCTTGTTGTATGAGTTGTGACCAGTGATTGTTGTGGTCTTGGTCTAGGCTGTGTAAAATGTTGTTTCTAAGGTAAGTGAGATCTAATCGGACTTGATTAAATCTGTGTGTTGTAGAGGAAGCGGTTGTGGTAGCAGATAATTAGTCTTCTTGTTCTGAGTGACGGTTTGAAGGAATAACGAGTGGTGTGAGTTTTCTTTGGTATTGCGATGTTGGCTGCTTGTGTAATGGTGTCCTGGATGAGATCAAGTTGAGTATCGATGTCAGAGATAGGTTTGTTGTTGTAGTCATAGGTGAGGTTAATATTGTCTATGTGTTGTTTGAAAGCATCCCAGTCAGCGTTCTTGTAGGAGAAGGAAGGTGTGGCTGGAATGAGGATAGGGTTGGAGGAGATGTGTAAGATGACTGGGATGTGATCAGAGCCTGTAATAGGGCCAGGTGAGATGTAGTGTTGAAATAGAGAGCTGGCTCGGTTTGCCAGAATGATGTCTGGTTTGCCTTGGCCCGTGTGGTTGTAGAAGGTGTTGAAGTCTGGGCCGAGATGAATTAGGTGTTTATGGTTTGTGAAGTTGAGTAATTGGTGACCAAGTTGGTTGTTACTGGTGTGATGAAAGGCGGTGTGTTTGGCATTCATGTCAGCTAGTAGGTATGTTGGTGTGTTGGTGTAGTTGAAGACTAAGGAAAGGTCGTGTATGTTGAGAATAGTGTTTGGGCGAGCATAGGTGGTGAAAAAGATAAAGGGGCCAAGGTGGGTGTGTATTCTGACTGCAAGACAGTGTTGGTGAATAAAAGGGATTGGGAGAAATTCGTGTTTTATGTTGGATTTGACAAGGATGGCAACCCCATCGTGGGGATCATAGGGGGACTGTAGTGCAGTATAACCATAATGGCGGATACGTTGAGGGGCTTTGAGGCAGGTACTGTTTAGCAAAACAATATCTGGCCTCTCTGCTTCAAGGAGCTCGGCCAGTAGGTGTCTAATTGTATAGTAAGAACGTACGTTGAACTGAATCACTTTAAACATGATTTAATGGTTTCGTCATAGCAAAGTTAATGTTGGGGGAGGAGTTTGGATTAAAGCCCGTGATAGTGGTGCCATCAGTGGATGTGTGTTTGTAGGTGTTACGGACCCGTTTCCTGGAGGGGGAGGAAGAGATGGATCTGTTTTTATGTTCTTTGGTCTGTCTGTCAGAAGTTGGGGCAGGTTTAGGTTTGAGTGGATTTTGTCTGGAGGAGGTGGAGTTGGACCTGGATGAAGTTTTGGTTGTGGTGGAGGAGTGGGCGAAGGTAGATGCAGAGGAAGTGGAAGCTTTGGTAGGGGATGAGGAAGTGGAAGCTATGGTAAGGGATGAGGAAGTGGAAGCTTTGGTTGGGGATGAGGAAGTGGGTAAGGAGGTGGGGGGAGGGGTGGTCGTAGCAGCAGCAGTAGGGGTGTTGGTGGGAGGGGTAGAAGTAGTGAAGAGGGGTAGGGGAGGAGGAGAGCTGGTGGGTGTAGGAAGTGGGGGGGTGGGAGAGAGGGAGGAGGTAGAGGTTGTAGGGGGCTTAGAAGAGAAGCAGGAAGGAGGGATAATTAAAGAGGGAAGATTGTTAGCAGACAAGATTAGGTTAAGGACATGTGAGTAGTCTGATTGGTAAGCTTGAGAGATTACCATCGCAGAGTGGGCAGCAGTGGCGAGTTGGCAGTTAGTTTTGTAGTCTAGTGTGGGTGTAGGTGTAGAAGGAGAAGTGCTTGTAGTCTGTGTGTTGGTGTTTGAAGTGTGTAGAGTAGGAGAGGTAGACCAAGTGCGTGGAGTAACCCAGGCATTGGGGGTAGGAGAGGAAGGTATGGTAGGGGAGGGAGGTGCAGGGAAGGGGTTGGGGAGGGAGGGAGGTTGGCTGGCTCTGAGGGTGGAGAGAATGTCTTTTCTAGAAGGGCAGGAATTTGCAACTGCAGTGTGTGACCCGCCGCAGTTAGAACATTTAAGGGGGAGGTTGCAAGTGTTCCAGAAGTGGCCAGTTGCTGAACATCTGGAGCAGATTTGTGTGGAAGTGCATGAGATTTTGTCGTGGCCGAATTTGTAGCATTTCAGACATTGTGTGATGGGGTGAAAGTTTGGAGTGAAGAGAGTGTTTGGAGGAATGCGGATGGTCTTGGCAAGGATTCCTTGATTAAAGAGTGTAGAGGCGTCAGAAGGATTTGAACAGCGGATTTTGAGGATGGTAGAGTTTTCAGGTCTGTAAATATCGTCAACAGAGACTTTGTTCTTAGTACTAATGTCTTTGATTAAGTCTTCTTTGTCTGTGTCATAGGCAGTCAGGAGAGAATAGTCTATGTGTTTTGCGATCACTGTGCATTTGGCGCGGTGCTCAGGAGTCCAAATAATAGTGAAGCCTGCGTTGAGAAGTTTTTGTCTGGTCTCGGTTGAGGTGTACGTTTCGTAAGAATGTCTGTCAAGAAGGAGTTTGAAGCCTGAGTTGGTTTTAAAGACTTTCAGCTGAGGTGCGCCAGTGATCTGGTACAATAAATTTCCAGGACAGATAGTGGCATGATCAGATTTAGAGTATTTGAGGTTAAGCGAGAAAGAATTGGGTTTGGAAGAGGTAGAGGCAGGGTAGGCCTTAGAGGCAGGAGTAGACAGAGTAGAGGCAGGTGTTGGCGGTAGAGGAAGAGTGGTAAGGGGGAAGGAAGTGGAAGGCATTGAAGGCATCGTAAATTAGATGTGGTGGCCAAATCTGTGAGAATATTTGGCTAGGCAAGTACGTGTGAAGTAGACACACGTACTTTCCTGGCTATAAAGTTTTCTTGTGGAGTCCGTCGCTGGAGGCACAGGACACTGAGAAGGTGAGCTGTAGCTTGATGGAGCACTGTATGCCCTGAACGGCGAGGAGAGGCAACACTGGCTGTATGGCGTGCAGACCACACGTACAGGCTGAGGCGTGGAGACTTCAGACAGCAACAGGAGTGCAGAGGGAGGCTTCCTGCCCTTGGGTAGGCAGCCACCGACGCACCAATCCTGATGGTGAAGACGAAGGTCCAGTAACCCATTATTCCTGGTTCTTACCTGGTTCGACACCCTCAGTACTTTATTAATGTCTCCCTTGTTTATGCCCGTCATCCACTTATACACTTCAATGATATCTCCCCTCATTCTACGCCTCTCCAGAGAGTGGAGATTTAAGGCTTTAAGTCTATCTTCATACGGGAGGTTCCTTACACAGTAAATCATTTTAGTCATTCTTCTCTGTATGTTCTCTAATGAGTCTATGTCCATCCTGTAGTAAGGGGACCAAAACTGAGCAGCATAATCTAAATGAGGCCTCACTAGTGATGTATAGAGCTGTAAAATAACTTTTGGACTTCTGTTACTTATACTTCTTGAGATAAATCCAAGTAATCTGTTGGCCTTGTTGCGCACACTGAGGCACTGCTGTCTTGGCTTTAGATTTCTGCTTACCATGACTCCCAAGTCTTTTTCACATTCTGTATGACCAAGCTCTACTTCACCTAGATTATAGCTTCGAGGGTTATTTTCATTACCAAGGGCAAGTACCTTACACTTATCCACATTAAACTTCATCTGCCATTTCTCAGACCAAGACATTAATTTGTTCAAATCGTCCTGGAGTTCATTGATATCCTCCTCAGAGTGAATTATACGGCCTATCTTTGTATCATCAGCAAACTTACTCATGTCACTAGTAATCCCTTCATCAAGGTCATTAATGTAAATTATGAACAAGAGAGGGCCTAAAACTGATCCTTGTGGAACGCCACTAGTGACTAATCCCCATTCAGATTTCACTCCATTAATGGTAACTCTCTGCTTTCTATTGGTAAGCCATGCCTCAATCCATGCTAGAACTTTACCTCCTATACCATGAGCTGCCACTTTTCTTAAGAGTCTCTTGTGAGGTACTCTGTCGAAGGCTTTACTAAAATCCAAATAAACAATATCATATTCCTTATCACTGTCAACTGCCTCAAATGTTCTATTGAAGAACGTCAGTAAGTTTGTCAGGCAGGAACGACCTCTCGTGAATCCATGCTGAGATTCATTTATCAAGTTATGCTCTTCAAGGTGACTTCTGATAATGTCAGCTATAATTGATTCTAATAACTTGCCCACTATAGATGTCAGGCTTATTGGACGGTAATTTGAAGGAGTGGACTTATCCCCTGATTTGAATATAGGAACCACATTAGCCATCTTCCACATCTCTGGCACAACACTGGTAAGGATGGACGCATTGAATACACTCGTTAATGGCTGACTAAGCTCCATCTTGCATTCCTTAAGTACCCTTGAAAACAACTCATCGGGTCCCGGGGACTTATTTTGTTTCAGTTTGTCTATCTGTTTAATAACCATGTCCCTCGTGACAGTAATATTAGTTAACTTAAATTCATCAGGAACTAAATAATTGTTAATTACTGGAATCTCATTTACATCTTCCTGTGTAAAAACTGACAAAAAATAGTCATTAAATAAGGAACACATTTCCAGTTCATTATCCGTCAGCTGTCCATTCCCAGATTTCAGAGGTCCTACTTTTTCCTTCACCTTCGTCCTATACACTTGAAAGAACCCCTTTGGATTAGTCTTTGATTCATTAGCAACTCTAATTTCATAGTCACGTTTAGCCTTTCTAATCGCCTTTTTTACTTCTCTTTTAAGCTGAACATATTGGTCAGTAAGGTTAACCTCTCCTCTTCTGATGCGCCTATAAATTCCCCTTTTCTCCCCTAATAGATGCTTTAGCCTCCTGTTAACCCATTTGGGATCGTTATTATTAGACCTAATTTCTCTCTGGGGAATGTATATACTCTGGGCACTGTGTACATTATTAAGAAAACAATCATAAAAGCAGATCCCTTCATATTCATAAGTATGATTATCGTCAATAAAATCATTAGCTAGATAACCCCAATCAAGATTAGACAGATGTTCCCTAAGTCCATTATAATCGGCAGAACGAAAATCGGGGATTTTTACTGTATTATCATTATTCTTGCATTCCCAATTAATGCTAAAGGTGATGGATTTGTGATCACTTGCGCCAAGCTCTTCAGTGATCTCCAGATTATTCACGAGTGTTTCCTTATTTGACAAGACTAGGTCTAGCAAATTATTACCCCTGGTAGGTTCAGTTACACTCTGTTTCAGAAAACAGTCCTGAACTGTTTCCATGAAGTCACTGGACTCTAGATTACCTGTCAAAGAATTCCAGTCAATTTGGCTAAAGTTAAAGTCCCCTACTATGACTACGTTACTGTGTCCAGAAGCCCTAACAATTTCGTCCCAAAGAAGTCTCCCTCTATCGTGATCCAAGCCTGGAGGTCGGTATATTACACCTAGAATTAGTTTTTCTTGACCCTCCACGAACTCTACCCAAACAGACTCTGTTACTGCTCCATCTATTTTTATACCTGTTTTTATGCAACAATTAATATTTTCTCGAACATACAATGCAACTCCTCCCCCCTTCCCATTACATCTATCCACATTGAATAACTTAAATCCCTGAATATTACACTCAGCAGTCATATCCCGACTCTTTAAATCATACCACGTTTCAGTTAATGCAATGATATCAAAGTTCCCAGCACATGCTACCAAACGTAGTTCATTAATTTTATTTCTTGCACTTCGACTGTTAGCATAAAATACCATCATATGTTTTTTCTTCTGCACATTTTTCCTATTCATCTTTGTTTTTACACAATTTCTGAAATTATCATTACCCAGAGTTACTCCATGACAGTTACTATTAAGATTCTTAATATCAGAGCATAAGTCAATATATCCATACTCATTATTAATCATTTCTAAACCCATACCTCTAACTAATCCTAGTTTAAAGTCCTAACAACCCCCTCAACTGAGTTAGCAAGAAAACCCACACCTGCCCTGGATAAGTGAACCCCATCCCTGGCATACATGTCATTTCGGCCATAGAAGTTGTCCCAGTTGTCAATGAATGGTACTGCATTATCCTTACAGTGTTTATCCAGCCAACAATTAATACCAATTGCTCTGGACAACCATTCATTACCAACACCTCTTCTTGGCAAAATGCCACATATAACAGGGCGCCCCCCCTTCTTCCTAATCATGTCTATAGCTGTCCTGAACTTTCTAACTAAATCCTCACTTCTACGCTTGCCTACATCATTGCCTCCAGCACTGAGGCAAATAATAGGATTGATCCCATTACCGTTCATGATGTTGTCAAGCCGGCTAACAATGTCCTCCATCCCAGCCCCAGGAAAGCATACCCTTTGTCTCCTACTCCTGTCCTTCAAGCAGAATGCCCTATCCATGTATCTAACCTGGCTATCCCCAACAACAACAATATTCTTACCTTCCTTGTTGTCGTTCGTCGTGACGATCCCAGTAGTAGACTCACATTCGTCGGGTAGCACCGAGAATGCGTTGGAGGTTTCCACGGGAGTTTCCACAGCAGTCTCTTTCTTCTTCATCGTTTCTGGCTTTCCATTCGTCTTCTTGATCGTCAACTTCGTCGTCCCCTGCTGTCCAGCCACTGACCACGATCCCTTCTTGACCTGAGGACTCGAAACAGGAGGACTACTACGAATCCTCTTGTTTTCCTCGGTCAATCGCCGTATCTCCATCTTCGCTGCCCTCAATTCTTCCTTAAGTTGCTGGTAAAGTTGCTCGATGGAGGGCATCTTGGTTCAGTCCACGGGAGCAAACAAGACACTTCTTCACAGAGTTAAGTACAGGTCAGCACTCAAAGTACAGGTCACCACTCAAGAGCACACAAACAGGTCTTTACAATGCTACCCAAGAAATAAACTCTGATGTGCAAGTCCCACTCAAATCCAACCCCTCCCACTCATGTACTTATCCAACCTAAATTTGAAACTACCCAAAGTCCTAGCCTCAATAACCCAACTAGGTAGACTGTTCCACTCATCAACTACCCTATTTCCAAACCAATACTTTCCTATGTCCTTTCTAAATCTAAACTTATCTAATTTAAATCCATTACTGCGGGTTCTCTCTTGGAGAGATATCCTCAAGACCTTGTTAATATCCCCTTTATTAATACCTATCTTCCACTTATACACTTCGATCAGGTCTCCCCTCATTCTTCGTCTAACAAGTGAATGTAACTTAAGAGTCTTCAATCTTTCTTCATAAGGAAGATTTCTAATGCTATGTATTAATTTAGTCATCCTACGCTGAATGTTTTCTAACGAATTTATGTCCATTCTGTAATATGGAGACCAGAATTGAGCTGCATAATCTAGGTGAGGCCTTACTAATGATGTATAAAGCTGCAGTATGACCTCTGGACTTCTGTTGCTTACACTTCTTGATATAAATCCCAGTAATCTATTTGCCTTATTACGTACGCTTAGGCATTGCTGTCTTGGTTTAAGGTTGCTGCTTACCATAACCCCCAAGTCCTTTTCGCAATCTGTATGGCTAAGTTCTACATTATTTAACTTATAAGTGCTAGGGTTATGGACACTCCCGAGCTTCAGAACCTTGCATTTATCTACATTGAACTGCATCTGCCACTTTTCTGACCAAGAGTAGAGTTTGTCTAAATCCTCCTGAAGTTCCCTAACATCTACGTTTGAATCAATTATCCTACCTATCTTCGTGTCATCGGCGAATTTGCTCATATCACTAGTAATTCCTTCATCAAGATCATTGATATATATTATAAACAACAACGGGCCCAAGACTGATCCCTGTGGAACGCCACTTGTTACTGATCCCCACTCGGATTTAACCCCATTTATGGACACTCTCTGCTTCCTGTCTGTGAGCCATGACTCGATCCACGAGAGCACTTTTCCCCCAATGCCATGAGCTGCTACTTTCTTCAACAGTCTTTGGTGCGGAACTCTATCAAATGCCTTACTAAAATCTAAGTAAATAATATCAAATTCTTTATCGTGGTCAACAGCCTCAAAAGCTTTACTGAAGAAAGTTAATAAATTAGTTAGACAAGACCGGCCTCTTGTGAATCCATGCTGAGTATCATTAATCAAGCTATGCTTATCGAGATGGCTTCTTATAATCTCAGCTATAATTGACTCTAGTAATTTGCCTACAATTGAGGTCAGGCTTATTGGGCGGTAATTTGACGGTAACGACTTGTCCCCTGTTTTAAAAATAGGAATTACATTAGCCATCTTCCACATATCAGACACTACACCTGTTTGAAGAGATAAATTAAAAATATTAGTTAATGGTTCACAGACTTCCATTTTGCATTCCTTAAGAACCCTTGAAAAAACCTCATCAGGACCCGGTGACTTATTTTGCTTCAGTCGGTCTATCTGCTTCACAACCATTTCACTAGTGACTGTGATGTTACATAATTTATCTTCTTCTGGCCCACTATAAAAATTAATTACCGGAATATTATTAGTGTCTTCCTGTGTAAAAACCGAGAGAAAATAATTATTTAAAATCGAGCACATTTCATTCTCTTTGTCAGTAAGATGCCCATAGTTATTTTTAAGGGGACCTATCTTATCTCTGACTTTTGTTCTATATACCTGGAAAAAACTTTTTGGGTTAGTTTTAGAATCCCTAGCAACTTTAATTTCATAGTCCCTTTTAGCTTTTCTTATCCCCTTTTTAATGTCCCTCTTAATGTCAATATACTGATTCATAAGATGACCCTCGCCTCTTTTGATACGCCTATAAATTCCTTTCTTATGCCCTAGTAGATATTTCAGCCTATTATTCATCCATTTTGGGTCATTTCTATTTGATCTAATTTCTTTATAAGGGATAAACGTTCTTTGAGCAGCATGTATTGTGTTCAGAAAACTGTCATATTGATAGCTCTCTTCGTTACCCCAGTCAACAGATGATAAGTGTTCTCTAAGCCCATCGTAATCTGCTAAGCGAAAATCTGGGACTGTTACTGAGTTATCCCTACTATCATACTTCCATTCAATTCTAAATGTAATTGATTTGTGGTCGCTAGCACCCAGTTCCTCTGAAACTTCTAAATTATTAACAAGGGATTCATTGTTTGCCAGAACTAAGTCAAGCAGGTTATTTCCCCTTGTAGGTTCTGTCACAAACTGCTTCAAAAAACAATCCTGAACTACTTCTAAGAAGTCGTATGATTCTAAATTCCCAGTCAAGAAATTCCAATCAATATGACTAAAGTTAAAGTCTCCTAGAATTACTACATTATCGTGCCTTGTGGCCCTAACAATTTCCTCCCATAGTAGTCTCCCTTGGTCCCTATCTAAATTTGGGGGACGGTATATCACACCTAAAATTAATTTTTCATGCCCCTCTGAAAATTCTATCCAAACAGACTCTGTATGTGTTACTTCAGACTTAATACCCGTTTTTATGCAACAGTTCAAGCGATCTCGGACATACAATGCCACCCCACCCCCCTTCCCGATACTTCTATCTACTTGGAACAATTTAAAACCCTGAATGTGACATTCTGCAGGCATGTCCCGACTTTTTGAATTAAACCACGTCTCATTAATGGCAAATACATCAATGTTACCTGCACTAGCAACTAGTCTCAACTCGTCCATCTTATTCCTAGCACTGCGACTATTTGTGTAATAAATATTTAAAGACCCTCCTCTCTCTTTACCCTTCCTGCTCCTTTCTGTTATTCCACTAAACCTATTACTGTCCTTGTCAATTAGTGCCACTGGCTTTCCAATATCCACCTCATTTTGCCTATTACTAGTTCTCCTAGTACTCATATTACTACACTGCGACTTCACTGTTTTCCCGCCAAAACCCATACCACTAACTATTCCTAGTTTAAAGACCTAACAGCTCCCTCCACTGCAGTTGCCAGTGCTCCCACCCCACACCTAGATAAGTGAACCCCATCCCTGGCATACATGTCATTTCTGCCATAGAAGAGGTCCCAGTTGTCAATGAATGTTACCGCATTTTCCTTACAGTATTTGTCCAGCCAGCAATTGACACCAATTGCCCTGGACAACCATTCATTTCCAACTCCTCTCCTTGGCAAAATACCACATATGACAGGGTTCCCACCCTTCCTCCTAATTATTTCTATTGCTGACCTATACCTGCTAATCAGGTCCTCACTCCTATATCTGCCAACATCATTGCCTCCAGCACTGAGACAGATAATAGGATTGCTCCCATTACCTCTCATGATGTCATCCAGATGGCTAACAATATCCTCCATTCCAGCCCCAGGAAAGCAAACTCTCTGTCTCTTGCTCCTGTCCTTCAAGCAGAATGCCCTATCCATGTACCTAACTTGGCTATCCCCAACAACAACAATATTCTTACCTTCCTTGGTGTCGTTCGTCGTGACGTTCCCAGTAGTCGACTCACATTCGTCGGGTAGCACTGAGAATGTATTAGATGTTTCCACAACAGTTTCCACGGCAGTCTCTTTCTTCTTCATCGTTTCTACCTTTCCATTCGTCTTCTTGATCGTCAACTTCGTTCCCTGCTGTCCAGCCACTGACCAGTTTCCCTTCTTGACCTGAGGACTCAAAACAGGAGGACTACTACGAATCTTCTTGTTTTCCTCGGTCAGTCGCCGAATCTCCATCTTCGCCATCCTCAATTCTTCCTTAAGCTGTTGGTAAAGTTGCTCGATGGAGGGCATCTTGCCCTGGCTTTATTTCTACAACTAAGAACACTCCTCTCCAGCACTATTTTTCGTCTGTCCCGTCTTACCCGCTCATCCCATTTGGGATCTTACCTGAACTTTCGTTCGTTCGATCGTTTGTCTGTGCTTCAGAATCTTTACAACCACGGTGCTCTAAACACCACCTCCAATGCTGAGGGACTGATTACCTCATCTTTTGTATATAGTTCTTCTGATTTCTTATTATGTCCAAGAATCTGTATTGATAAAGCCACTGGATGGCGAAACGTCTACAATAAAGATAACCAGATGTTGAACAAGTGTCTTAACTTTCACCTTTTCGGTATTGTATACCTGTCTTGCACAAGATCGACATTATTTTGTTTACATTATGGTTATTTTCCTGTCCAACATTTAGAACTTTGCATTTGTCTATTTTAAACTGCATCTGCCATTTCTCCGACCACTGCATCAGTCTATTCAAATCTTGTGTGGAGTGTTCTAATGTCCTCGCCAGAATGAATTCGACGGCCTATTTTAGTGTCATCGGCAAACTTGCTTATGTCGCTCTTCATGCCCTCATCTATGTCGTTTATATAGATTGTGAACAACAGGGGGCCCAACACTGACCCCTGTGGAACACCGCTCTTGACGCTTCCCCACTCTGATTTCTCCCCATTTATGCAAACTCTCTGCTGCCTATTTGTCAACCATGCCTCTATCCAGGAAAAAAATTTTCCTCCTATTCCATGTGTCTTAATTTTCCTCAATAGTCCCTGATGTGGTACCCTGTCAAAAGCTTTACTTAAGTCCATATACCCAATATCATATTCATTACCATGATCTACCTCCTCAAGTACCTTAGTGAAAAAAGTTAATAAATTCGTAAGGCAGGACGCCCCTTTGTAAAACCATTCTGAGATTCATTGATTAATTAAGAACATAAGAATATAAGAACGAAGGAACACTGCAGAAGGCCTACTGGCCCATGCGAGGCAGGTCCAAGTCTCCTACCGGCTTAAGCCAGTGCACCCAACCTAGTCAGGTCAGGTCACATTGACTTAAGGGAGGAACACGGCAACCGACCTGGTAGCACAAGCTATCAGATCCAACTCACACCCACCCACATCCACTCATAAGAACACAAGAACACAAGAACGAAGGAACACTGCAGAAGGCCTACTGGCCCATGCGAGGCAGGTCCAAGTCTCCTACCGGCTTAAGCCAATGCACCCAACCTAGTCAGGTCAGGTCACATTGACTTAAGGGAGGAACACGGCAACCGACCTGGTAGCACAAGCTATCAGGTCTAACTCACACCCACCCACATCTACTCATGTATTTATCCAACCTATTTTTAAATCTACACAACGTTCTGGCCTCTATAACGGTACTTGGGAGTTTGTTCCACTCATCCACAACTCTATTACCAAACCAGTACTTTCCTATATCCTTCCTGAATCTGAATTTTTCCAACTTAAAACCATTGCTGCGAGTCCTGTCTAGGCTAGATATTTTCAGCACACTATTTACATCCCCTTTATTTATTCCTGTCTTCCATTTATACACCTCAATCATATCCCCCCTAATTCTACGTCTTTCTAGAGAGTGCAGATTCAGGGCCCTTAGTCTATCCTCATAGGGAAGGTTTCTGATACATGGGATCAACTTTGTCATCCTCCTTTGTACATTTTCCAGAGAATTTATATCCATTCTGTAATAAGGTGACCAAAACTGTGCAGCATAATCTATTCAAATCTTCCTGGAGTGCTCGAATGTCCTCGTCAGAATGAATTCGACGGCCTATTTTGGTGTCATCGGCAAACTTGCCGATGTCGCTCTTTATGCCCTCATCTATGTCGTTTATGTAGATTGTGAACAGCAGGGGGCCCAACACTGACCCCTGTGGAACACCGCTCGTGACACTTCCCCACTCTGATTTCTCCCCATTTATGCAAACTCTCTGCTGCCTATTTGTCAACCATGCCTCTATCCAGGAAAAAATTTCTCCTCCTATTCCAT
>NW_027199709.1:0-28913 GCF_038502225.1 Cherax quadricarinatus | reverse complement strand
ACCCAGGTGACAAATTTTCAGAGAATTGGGTGGTTTGCGAGTGGAAGGATACGGCCTGTCAGAGTAACTTTCAAGGAAGAATCAGTTCGAATCAGGATTCTGCAAGAGAAAGCAAGACTGAGAGACAAAGAGGGGTACCAGAGAGTATTCCTCGACCGCGACAGAACACAAGAAGAAAGGACTACACTGAAAGAGAGGGTACAGAGACGCAAGGAGGAACGAGAAGCAATGAAAATGAGCAGGACCCAGACACAGGAGGAAGGGCAAACACACCCCACAGAATCTCCCACCAAAAGACCCCACCCGCGACATTCCCAACGCAACTGAGCAACCTATACTCCAACCCACTCACTGTTCCCTCTGCCACCAACCCCCTTATCACAAACCTCACCCCAACAGCTGTCCCTTATGGGCATTCTGACCCCACCCCCATCAGCACATACCCCACCTACACCACAGCCCCATATAGGCCCCCACCAAGGCTCTCCCTCCCCCAACCCCAATACACTTGCATGACCACAATGATAGAAAAGAAACTAAAGGTTTGGTACACAAATGCGGATGGAATAATGAATAAACATGAGGAGTGGAATGAAAGAATCAGTGAAAAATCCCCAGACATCATAGCAGTCACAGAAACAAAACTCGCTGAGATAATAACAGACACAATCTTCCCAACAGGATATCAGATCCTGAGGAAAGATAGAAGGAGTAGAGGGGGAGGAGGGGTTGCACTGCTCATAAAACACCAATGGGGATTTGAGGAAATGGAAGGCATGGACATGATTGGAGAAAGAGACTACATTGTAGGTACAATTCAGTCCGGAGAACATAAAGTAGTCATTGGAGTGATGTATAACCCACCACAGAACTGCAGGAGGCCAAGAGAGGAGTACGAAGAAAACAACAGGGTGATGGTGGACACACTGGCTGAGGTGGCAAGAAGAGCTCACTCGAGCAGAGCAAAGTTACTGGTAATGGGCGATTTCAACCACAGGGAGATCGACTGGGAAAACCTGGAGCCACATGGGGGTCCCGAAACATGGAGAGCAAAGATGATGGATGTGGTACTTGAAAACCTCATGCATCAACATGTCAGGGACACAACCAGAGAGAGAGGGGAGGATGAGCCAGCAAGACTGGATCTTGTGTTCACCCTGAGCAGTTCAGACATCGAGGACATCACTTACGAGAGGCCCCTTGGAGCTAGCGATCATGTGGTTCTGAGTTTTGACTATATAGTAGAGTTACAAGTGGAGAAGGTAACAGGAACTGAAGGGGACAGGCCAAACTATAAAAGGGGGGACTACACAGGTATGAGAAACTTCCTGCAGGAGGTTCAGTGGGACAGAGAAATGGTAGGAAAATCAGTAAACGAGATGATGGAATATGTGGCAACAAAGTGCAAGGAGGCAGAGGAAAGTTTTGTTCCCAAGGGAAACAGAAATAATAGGAAGACCAAGACGAGTCCTTGGTTTACCCGAAGGTGTAGGGAGGCAAAAGCTAAGTGCAACAGAGAATGGAAAAGGTACAGGAGGCATAGGACCCAGGAAAACAAGGAGATTAGTAGAAGAGCCAGAAACGAGTATGCACAGATAAGGAGGGAGGCCCAGAGACAGTATGAAAACGACATAGCATCGAAAGTCAAATCTGACCCGAAACTGCTGTATAGCCACATTAGGAAGAAGACAACAGTCAAGGACCAGGTGATAAGGCTGAGGAAAGAAGGTGGGGAACTCACAAGAAACGATCAAGAGGTATGTGAGGAGCTCAACACGAGATTTAAGGAAGTATTTACAGTAGAGACAGGAAGGACTCTGGGGGGACAGACCAGATGGGGACACCAACAAGGAATACACCAACAAGTGTTGGACGACATACATACAGATGAGGAGGAGGTGAAGAAACTGCTAAGGGACATCGATACCTCAAAGGCAATGGGACCGGACAACATCTCTCCATGGGTCCTTAGAGAGGGAGCAGATATGTTGTGCGTACCACTTACCACAATCTTCAACACATCCCTGGAAACTGGGCAACTACCTGAGGTATGGAAGACAGCAAATGTAGTTCCCATTTTCAAAAAAGGAGACAGAAAAGAGGCACTAAACTATAGACCTGTGTCATTGACGTGTATAGTATGCAAAATTATGGAGAAGATTATCAGGAGGAGAGTGGTGGAGCACCTGGAACGGAACAGGAGTATAAATGCCAACCAGCACGGATTCACGGAAGGCAAATCCTGTGTCACAAACCTTCTGGAGTTTTATGATAAAATAACAGAAGTAAGACAAGAGAGAGAGGGGTGGGTTGATTGCATCTTCTTGGACTGCAAGAAGGCCTTTGACACAGTTCCTCACAAGAGATTAGTGCAGAAGCTAGAGCATCAGGCGCATATAACAGGAAGGGCACTGCAATGGATCAGAGAATACCTGACAGGGAGGCAACAACGAGTCATGGTACGTAATGATGTATCACAGTGGGCACCTGTGACGAGCGGGGTCCCACAGGGGTCGGTCCTAGGACCAGTGCTATTTTTGGTATATGTGAACGACATGACGGAAGGGTTAGACTCAGAAGTGTCCCTGTTTGCAGATGATGTGAAGTTAATGAGGAGAATTAAATCTGATGAGGACCAGGCAGGACTTCAAAGAGACCTGGACAGACTGGACACCTGGTCCAGCAAATGGCTTCTCGAATTTAATCCTGCCAAATGCAAAGTCATGAAGATAGGGGAAGGGCACAGAAGACCACAGACAGAGTATAGGCTAGGTGGCCAAAGACTGCAAACCTCACTCAAGGAGAAAGATCTTGGGGTGAGTATAACACCGAGCATGTCTCCGGAAGCACACATCAATCAGATAACTGCTGCAGCATATGGGCGCCTGGCAAACCTGAGAACAGCATTCCGATACCTTAGTAAGGAATCATTCAAGACACTGTACACCGTGTATGTCAGGCCCATACTGGAGTATGCAGCACCTGTTTGGAACCCGCACTTGATAAAGCACGTCAAGAAACTAGAGAAAGTACAAAGGTTTGCAACAAGGTTAGTTCCAGAGCTAAGGGGAATGTCCTATGAAGAAAGATTAAGGGAAATCGGCCTGACGACACTGGAGGACAGGAGGGTCAGGGGAGACATGATAACGACATATAAAATACTGCGTGGAATAGACAAGGTGGACAAGGACAGGATGTTCCAGGGAGGGGACACAGAAACAAGAGGCCACAATTGGAAGTTGAAGACACAAATGAGTCAGAGAGATAGTAGGAAGTATTTCTTCAGTCATAGAGTTGTAAGGCAGTGGAATAGCCTAGAAAATGACGTAGTGGAGGCAGGAACCATACACAGTTTTAAGACGAGGTTTGATAAAGCTCATGGAGCGGGGAGAGAGAGGGCCTAGTAGCAACCGGTGAAGAGGCGGGGCCAGGAGCTAGGGCTGACACATCTAAAGCCGTTCATGTCTTGTACAAGAGTTAAACAAGTTAAACAACATATAATGAAGCGATCTGAGCTCTCATGTCCTTCACGGTTTATAAATGAATGACTTTTATAAATCAATTAGGAGCTCTCAAGTTTACATGAAGTTATGGATGTTATATGTATTTTTTATAGCACTGAATTGTTTTTGGTTCATCTGTGAGGTTGTGTAGTCTGGTATACTTGACGACTCAGGCCTTACCTGGAGTCACCTGAAGGTCGTTACGAGGGTCAACACCTGCGCTGCCCGGTCCTCGACCAGGCCACCCGGTCCTCGACCAGGCCACCCGGTCCATCAGTGCCTGATCAACTAGATTAGCCGCAAGTGATCCAGCGTGCGAACCCGACTGATCGGTCACTGACTTTAGGTATCTCACCAGTTTCCTCTTGCAAACAGCCAGGGCTCTAATGGTTATTTCCTTTATGTATGATAAGAGGCTATAGAACAGTTTTGAGCCCCAGACACCATCTACTCTTTGTGCACTCATGGCACCCTTGCATTTTACTGGGTGAATGTTGCACCGTCTGCCTTGTATTTTTTTCCGTAGGGAGTGATTTCTATGTGCAAATATGGGAGCAGTTGCTTTAAGAGTTTCCAGGTGTAAATTATATCTTTCTCACCAGCGGTCCAGCGATCACAGGTGTAAAAAAGTAAATAAACATTTAAGCGCTAAACCCATGTGGATCATTCAGCTCAAGACGAGGTGGAGGCTTGTTCCTCCGTCTGATGAGAGTGAGAGACGCACTTCCTGTTTGTACTCAGCCTTAGCGCAGTGGTAAGAGGCGTGACTCTCACTGCTGGGGTCCGGGGTTCGATCCCCGGACAAGCGGCCGCCCCTACCCCCCTCTACGATAAAAATAATCACAGGTGTAGAGACTTCAAATGTTTGCAGGGAAGGTTATCTGTACATTCTCTAGATCTGTATATAATAATAATAATAATAATAATAATAATAATAATAATAATAATAATAATAATAATAATAATAATCTAGATCTGTAAATTCACCTGCCTTGAAAGGGACTGTTAGTGTTTCCTACTCATTTTCTCCATTATACTAGTCATATAAGTAATGCGAGCACTCAGCTCACACACTGAAGTCCAGGGTTTGAATAAGATTCGTCCAACTAGGTATATTTCTACACCATAGGAAGGTTAGCATAGGCACCACTGTGACCACAAATGCAAGTTTTTTACAGACGAATCTCCAGCTAGCGTGGCCGTGACGAACTCTAGCTCAAGTCCCCTCACTGCCGTCAACATGACTCACGAAATCGTAATGACACGATTGCAAACAAACCATACCCCGGCCGGGATTGAACCCGCTAACGCGGGTTCAATCCCATACGTAGGAGAAACTTGAAGAACAGGAGGAGAATGAGGTAATCAGTCCCTCAACCTTGAGTCGATGTGTTAAGTCCATCAATCTTGAATAGAATACGGCATATGAGCGGAGAAGCAGCTTATAAACTGTATGGCAGGAGAGGTGCAGCAGTCATAGGTGGTGTCACATTTGTTCAATGTGGAAGTAGGTCGTGCCCAAGAATTAGGCAAGCGAAGAATTCCTAAGTATTAAGATCCCAAGAAGTGTCTGACAGGTTTGTAGATGAATGGTTCAGAGAACCGACATGTTGACATGTTCTTCAAGTTTCTCCTACGTATGGACTGATGAAGCCACTGTGTGGCGAAACGTTTCCTCAATAAAGATACCCAAGAGTTGCACATGTGTCTAATTTATCAACATGTCGGTTCTCTGAACCATTCATCTACAAGCACTGAGAATGTATTAGATGTTTCCACAACAGTTTCCACGGCAGTCCCTTTCTTCTTCATCGTTTCTACCTTTCCATTCGTCTTCTTGATCGTCAACTTCGTTCCCTGCTGTCCAGCCACTGACCAGTTTCCTTTCTTGACCTGAGGACTCAAAACAGGAGTACTACTACGAATCTTCTTGTTTTCCTCGGTCAGTCGCCGAATCTCCATCTTCGCCATCCTCAATTGTTCCTTAAGCTGTTGGTAAAGTTGCTCGATGGAGGGCATCTTGCTTCAATTCGTAGAGAGCGCGCAAACAGGTCTTCACAGAGAAGGCCTGTTTCAGTGTTCATTCTCTGTAATGCGCTTTGTGTAGTATTAACCTTCACTGAGTTACATTTTCCTTCCTTTTTCATCAAAGACTGCAAGAAAAGAGCTCTTCAGATCATTAATTCTCCACGCACCAACACCACTCCTAACAAAGTTATAATTCTTCCCAACAGCCAGGTTGCACTGAACGTTTCTAAAGTACTTTCACAAGCTAACACCAGAGTCGCCATCGCTTCCAGCACTTCAATAAAGGATCTGACCAGGACAAAATCAAAGCACCACGAACCAGTCAATGCAGGGGTTTACACTATACCCTGTGGAGGCTGCGACAAGATTTATGTAGGTGAAACAGAAAGAAATCTCGACACCCGCCTCAATGAACACATTTACGCATGTATGAACGATAACTTGAACAACGCCTGTGTACAACACCGAAATTCCACCAATCATCTCATGAAATTCAGGGACGCCCAATTAGTGATCAAAGAAACAAATTTCCGCAGATGCAAGTGCCTCGAATCAACACTAATCGCTGTTTCGAATACAATTAAACAAAACAAAGGCAGCTTCACCATCTCTGAAGTCTTAGCAAGAATCCTCCTGAAAACAGTAAACCCTGCCATCACATAGTCTCTCCTGTTATACTACACAAAGTACATTACAGAGAGTGAACACTGAAACAGGCTGCCTCTATCCAGTCTATATTTGTCTAACCTATTTTTATGTTACCCAAGTAATAGCTTTTATATCCTTTTACTCATGTACGAGTTAATTGCTCTACCATATTGTATTACTACTACTACTACAACTTATGTCACTACTACTACTACTACCACCACTAGTATTGCACCTCACTCTGAGCCTATATATACCCTCTGTGTCCATGTACTGTTTGTAACGGCTTGACAAAGCTCCTGGAGAGCGAAACGTTGCTACAATAAAATGTCACATTAGTTACACTTGTGTCCTTTTACTTTACAAAATCAAGTGATTAGAAAGGAATGACATCCTTCGCATAAAGCCAGAGAGGTGATCACACCCCAAAGTTGGATGTAAACAATTATGAAATATTCCATATATAGTTTAATCCACAGTAAAACCAAAAGTTCAAGAATGAAATTTACATTGGAAGTAAAATGAATATTAATTCACCCAAAGGAGAATAAGATAAGTAAAGACACTAGTAGGAATGGGGAGATAAAGCAAATCTTCATAATCCTTCACTTTGCATAAGGAGAGTGAAAACATAATTAAATGAAACATCAAGACTTAGTCTTAGAGGTAGGATGTGACAATAAACGTTTAATGAAGTCTTGACAATGATGAAGGAAAGGATGAGGAAAAGACTTAAGAAGTGGAGGGAGAGGAAATGATAGAGAGAAGAGGAACGCGAAGTTTGTGAGTTTAAGGAAACCCATATAAATCAGGCAGAGAGGTATAAATAACAAGAAAATGTTGAAGATCAGCAATGTTTAGAGAGAGTAGGAAGTTTGTGGGTGAAAGTTCTCTTGATGCACTCAAAGGTGTTAGAAACAACTAAACAAGGACACGACTCTTCTGAAATAATCCTCGCAATTAAGGACAACCACCGAATTGTCTTCGTGGAAAGGAAAGATAACATGAGCAGTAGCAAATTTTTCAAGTCAGGGAAAGATGATATAGGTGAAGAATATGGAGTTTCTTTAATTAAAAGTAGCTGTCAAGGGCACGGATGATAGACATGTTAGGGACACAGAGACTGGGGAAAGGAGCCACTAAAACTCATGAGAACTGGAAAAATGAGAAAGAAAAGACAAAAGACAATAAATGTGGTTGATGTTAAGGAAGAGGGACAGGAAAGATTAGTAACACAGTCAGTAAGAAAGAGTCAGGACTGGCAGAGATAATACCATGCAGTTTATTCTGTAGTGCGGTGCTATGCAGGTCTGAAATAAGGTGAACAGCGTCAAGGACAATGGTAGTATGAAGGTTGTAGAGATTACAGGGAAGAGAAGGAAGAGTACGTTGACATCTCATACTTAATGGAAAGTTTGAACTCTTGGAGCAAGAAGCAGACATGATCAGAAAGAGGAAGACCAAGGTGACGAATCTGAGGCAGTGGGAGAGTGGTAGAGGGCAATCCAGAGATTTAAGGAAAATGTATATTTCCTCCTTTCTGTCACCTCTGACAACTTTCACGTAGTTCTTGCGGATAGCACAGTAGGTTTCTGTACTGGAACAGAGGCTTACCTCTTGGCAGGAAAGTACTGAGCAAAGAGGTCAACTTTTTTTTAATTGCTAGTAGAGACAGTCCCATCCCTTCTACTTAAAGGTGCAATAATTTCATTAGGTAAATAACGCTGTCGGTCCTTGACCAAGGATCACCAAATTTTGGAGCCCATTCTTCCTCATCCCAGTTTTCTTTTGTGTCAACATTCCATCTATAGGTTACCCACATCAGGACTTCTTCCATTTGTGGAAGACCTGCATGTGCAGATTCCTGTTATAGATAGCGGTCCAAGTCTTGTACTTAGAAGCCGCGGCCTCATGGCATGGACAGCCAAACCAAGGATGATCTGAAGGCTTCGTCACTTACTGCCTCTGAGGGAGGGAAATATGTTGGAGATTCAGGATTTCTTTAGTGAAGGCATTCACTTGGTTATCAACTCTCTCTCTCTCTCTCTCTCTCTCTCTCTCTCTCTCTCTCTCTCTCTCTCTCTCTCTCTCTCTCTCTCTCTTTTCTCTCTGTCTCTTTCTCATAGTCTTTTCCAGAGTCACCTCAGACTTCGCTGTGACAGTAATATCTTTTTAAGATCAAAGTTCCGGGCAAGAGAATCCTTTGACCTCCGGATTATTTTATTTCCTTCCTTGAACAGATTACATTTTTGGGGGAATAGGAGGGAGGCATTTCTTGGCGCTGTTGCTCTCTTGATGATGTGAAGATTTTTGAGAATATTAGTGAAGTGAATGATACTCAGTGTCTCTTGAGGTGAAGGATGTTCTGTCTCTTGAGGTGAAGGATGTTCTGTCTCTTGAGGTGAAGGATGTTCTGTCTCTTGAGGTGAAGGATGTTCTGTCTCTTGAGGTGAAGGATGTTCTGTCTCTTGAGGTGAAGGATGTTCTGTCTCTTGAGGTGAAGGATGTTCTGTCTCTTGAGGTGAAGGATGTTCTGTCTCTTGAGGTGAAGGATGTTCTGTCTCTTGAGGTGAAGGATGTTCTGTCTCTTGAGGTGAAGGATGTTCTGTCTCTTGAGGTGAAGGATGTTCTGTCTCTTGAGGTGAAGGATGTTCTGTCTCTTGAGGTGAAGGATGTTCTGTCTCTTGAGGTGAAGGATGTTCTGTCTCTTGAGGTGAAGGATGTTCTGTCTCTTGAGGTGAAGGATGTTCTGTCTCTTGAGGTGAAGGATGTTCTGTCTCTTGAGGTGAAGGATGTTCTGTCTCTTGAGGTGAAGGATGTTCTGTCTCTTGAGGTGAAGGATGTTCTGTCTCTTGAGGTGAAGAATGTTCTGTCTCTTGAGGTGAAGGATGTTCTGTCTCTTGAGGTGAAGGATGTTCTGTCTCTTGAGGTGAATTGTGTTCTGTCTCTTGATGTTCTGTCTCTTGAGGTGAAGGATGTTCCGTCTCTTGAGGTGAAGTTCTGATGTTCTGTCTCTTGAGGTGAAGGATGTTCTGTCTCTTGAGGTGAAGGATGTTCTGTCTCTTGAGGTGAAGGATGTTCTGTCTCTTGAGGTGAAGGATGTTCTGTCTCTTGAGGTGAATGTTCTGTCTCTTGAGGTGAATGTTCTGTCTCTTGAGGTGAATGTTCTGTCTCTTGAGGTGAAGGATGTTCTGTCTCTTGAGGTGAAGAATGTTCTGTCTCTTGAGGTGAAGAATGTTCTGTCTCTTGAGGTGAAGGATGTTCTGTCTCTTGAGGTGAAGGATGTTCTGTCTCTTGAGGTGAATGTTCTGTCTCTTGATGTTCTGTCTCTTGAGGTGAAGGATGTTCTGTCTCTTGAGGTGAAGGATGTTCTGTCTCTTGAGGTGAAGGATGTTCTGTCTCTTGAGGTGAAGAATGTTCTGTCTCTTGAGGTGAAGGATGTTCTGTCTCTTGAGGTGAAGAATGTTCTGTCTCTTGAGGTGAAGAATGTTCTGTCTCTTGAGGTGAAGGATGTTCTGTCTCTTGAGGTGAAGGATGTTCTGTCTCTTGAGGTGAAGAATGTTCTGTCTCTTGAGGTGAAGAATGTTCTGTCTCTTGAGGTGAAGGATGTTCTGTCTCTTGAGGTGAAGGATGTTCTGTCTCTTGAAAGAAGCGCAGGATGTCCTGACTTTTGAAGGACGTGAAGAATGTTCTGACTCTTGAAGTGAATGATGTTCTGATTCTTGAAGTGAAAGATGTTCTGTCTCTTTTATGTATAAGTTGATTTGTTAATGTTGAGGTGTTCAGTGTTTTATAAATTCCTGTTTGATGTGAATAATGTTATGTGAATCTAGGTGACGTAATGGAAGTTTTCCTGATAATGTTAAAGAAGTGATAATTCTTTTAGTGATATGAGTGTAGTTTTTTGGCACATGTTGATGTGAAGGATGTGATGTGTGGTCTTTTCCTCTCTTGATGTGGTTTACATTATTTCTCTCTCTTAATGATGTGAGATATTTTATGTACATCTTTTTATAATGTGAAATACAATCTATGTCTTTCCTGATGTGAAAATGCTTCGTGACAATACCGGTAATGTGAGGGATGTTCACTCTGATAATGTGAAAGATTTTCTGTGTCTAGCTTGATGATGTGAAGAATATTCCATGTCTCTAATGATCATGTGAATTATTTAGTAATCTTCTTAATGTGAATAATGTTCAGTTACACTTTATGATACGATAGATGATGTATGACTTATAAAGAAGATTCTGTGGCTCACTGGATGATACCGAGGATATTCTGTGGCGTTCTTGATTATTTGAAGCTTGTTTTGTGTCTCTCCTGTTGCTATCAAGAATGTTTTGTCTCTCTCCTGATGCTGTGAAGAATGTTTTTGTCTCTCTCATGATGCTCTCTCTGTGAAGAATGATGCTGTGAAGAATGTTTTGTCTCTCTCATGATGCTGTGATGCTGTGAAGAATGTTTTGTCTCTCCTGATGCTGTGAAGAATGTTTTGTCTCCTGATGCTGTGAAGAATGTTTTGTCTCCTGATGCTGTGAAGAATGTTTTGTCTCTCTCCTGATGCTGTGAAGAATGTTTTGTCTCCTGATGCTGTGAAGAATGTTTTGTCTCTCTCCTGATGCTGTGAAGAATGTTTTGTCTCCTGATGCTGTGAAGAATGTTTTGTCTCTCTCCTGATGCTGTGAAGAATGTTTTGTCTCTCCTGATGCTGTGAAGAATGTTTTGTCTCCTGATGCTGTGAAGAATGTTTTGTCTCTCTCCTGATGCTGTGAAGAATGTTTTGTCTCTCTCCTGATGCTGTGAAGAATGTTTTGTCTCCTGATGCTGTGAAGAATGTTTTGTCTCCTGATGCTGTGAAGAATGTTTTATGTGTCTCCTGTTGCTATCAAGAATGTTTTGTCTCTCTCCTGATGCTGTGAAGAATGTTTTTGTCTCTCTCATGATGCTGTGAAGAATGTTTGGTGTTTCTCCTGATGCTGTGAAGAATGTTTTGTCTCTCCTGATGCTGTGAAGAATGTTTTGTCTCCTGATGCTGTGAAGAATGTTTTGTCTCCTGATGCTGTGAAGAATGTTTTATGTGTCTCCTGTTGCTATCAATAAAGTTTTGTCTCTCTCCTGATGCTGTGAGGAATGTTTTGTCTCTCTCCTGATGCTGTGAAGAATGTCTTATGTGTCTCCTGTTGCTATGAAGAATGTTTTGTCTCTCTCCTGATGCTGAGAAGAATGTTTTGTCTCTCTCATGATGCTGAGAAGAATGTTTTGTGTGTCTTCTGTTGCTATCAAGAATGTTCTGTGTTTCTTCTGATGTTGTGAAGAATGTTTTGTGTTTCTCTTCTCATACTGTTATGAATGATTTGTGTCTCTCCTGATGCTGTGAAGAATGTTTTGTGTCTCTCCTGATGCTGTGAAGAATGTTTTGTGTCTCTCCTGATGCTGTGAAGAATGTTTTGTCTCTCACTTGATGCTGTGAAAAATGTTTTTTCTCTCTCCTGATGCTGTGAAAAATATTTTGTACCTCTCCTAATGCTGTGAAGAATGTTATGTCTTTCTCCTGATGCTGTGAAGAATGTTTTGTCTCTCTCCTGATGCTGTGAAAAATATTTTGTATCTCTCCTAATGCTGTGAAGAATGTAATGTCTTTCTCCTGATGCTGTGAAGAATCTTTCGTCGCTTTTGATGAAGTGAAAAAAATTCTGTGGAGTTCTCGATGACGTCAAGAATGTTCTGTCACAATCGATACTTAAAATGATAATATATGGCTATCTACGTGATGTTAGGTAAGACACATATGCAACAGTTAGGTATCTTTATTTCGAAACGTTTCGCCTACACAGTAGGCTTCTTCAGTCGAGTACAGAAAAGTTGATAGAAGCAGAAGAGACTTGAAGACGATGTAATCAGTCCATCACCCTTAAAGTTTTGAGGTGGTCAGTCCCTCAGTCTGGAGAAGAGCATTGTTCCATAGTCTGAAACAATATGGAGTTGAAGTGACAGGATGGAGCCTTATATAGCGCCAGGAGGTGAGACGTAGGTCACTAGTAGAAGTAAGAACGCAGATGTTGGGAGGTCAGGTCCCTCTCAAATCCAGCCGTTCTCATTAGTAGAGGTTGTCGAAGTTGATTGCAGGTCTGTACCAAGATACCCTTGTGTTGCAGTGTCTGACAGATTGAACATTAAAATGGTATAAAATACCGACAGGTTGTTAGGTAAGACACATATGCAACAGTTAGATATCTTTATTTCGAAACGTTTCGCCTACACAGTAGGCTTCTTCAGTCGAGTACTGAAAAGTTGATGTAATCAGTCCATCACCCTTAAAGTTTTGAGGTGGTCAGTCCCTCACTCTGGAGAAGAGCATTGTTCCATAGTCTGAAACAATATGGAGTTGAAGTGACAGGATGGAGCCTTATATAGCGCCAGGAGGTGAGACGTAGGTCACTAGTAGAATACACAAATAACCCGCACATAAAAGAGAGAAGCTTACGACGACGTTTCGGTCCGACTTGGACCATTGTCGAAGTTGATTGCAGGTCTGTACCAAGATACCCTTGTGTTGCAGTGTCTGACAGATTGAACATTAAAATGGTATAAAATACCGACAGGTTGTTAGGTAAGACACATATGCAACAGTTAGGTATCTTTATTTCGAAACGTTTCGCCTACACAGTAGGCTTCTTCAGTCGAGTACAGAAAAGTTGATAGAAGCAGAAGAGACTTGAAGACGATGTAATCAGTCCATCACCCTACCTGGTGATAAAATACCTGGAATAAAATACCTGTCGGTATTTTATACCATTTTAATGTTCAATCTGTCAGACACTGCAACACAAGGGTATCTTGGTACAGACCTGCAATCAACTTCGACAACCTCTACTAATGAGAACGGCTGGATTTGAGAGGGACCTGACCTCCCAACATCTGCGTTCTTACTTCTTCTAGTGACCTATGTCTCACCTCCTGGCGCTATATAAGGCTCCATCCTGTCACTTCAACTCCATATTGTTTCAGACTATGGAACAATGCTCTTCTCCAGACTGAGGGACTGACCACCTCAAAACTTTAAGGGTGATGGACTGATTACATCGTCTTCAAGTCTCTTCTGCTTCTATCAACTTTTCTGTACTCGACTGAAGAAGCCTACTGTGTAGGCGAAACGTTTCGAAATAAAGATACCTAACTGTTGCATATGTGTCTTACCTAACAACCTGTCGGTATTTTATACCATTTTAATGTTCTATCTACGTGATGTGAAGGTTTTGTGGTAATCGTGATGTGAAGATTGCGAGTATTGGTGATGTGGGTTATATTCTGTGCCACTGTTAATGACGCAAAGGATTTTCATATGTTGACATGAAGGATGTTCCGTGACGCTTCTGATGGTGAAGGATGTTATGTAACTCTGTTCATTATGCTTAGGATATGCTTTGATCATCTTAATGAGAATTATATTCTGTGACACTCTTGATGATCCGAAGAATGTTCTGTGTTCATGATTAATGTGATGGAAATTTTGTGATTCCATCCATGTGAAGGATGTTCTGTGAATCTTCAATATCTTTTGGATGATCTGTGACTCTTGAAGAAGTGAAGGATATTCTGTGATTCTTGATGATGCGAAGGATCTTTTGTGACTCTTCATGACGTGCAAGATGTTCTGTGACTGCTAAAGAATTGAAGGATGTTCTGTGATTATTATTGATAATGTAAAGAATGTTTGAGCATACCGTGGCTACCTACAACAATACCGTGGCTGGCTGCTACAATATCCCTGCTACAATACCGTGACTGGCTGCAACAATGCCATGGTTGGTTGCTACAACACCGTGGCTGGCTGCTACAATACCGTGGCTGGCTGCTACAATACCGTTGCTGGCTGCTACAATACCGTGACTGGCTGCAACAATGCCATGGTTGGTTGCTACAACACCGTGGCTGGCTGCTACAATACCGTGGCTAGCTGCTACAATACCGTTGCTGGCTGCTACAATACCGTGACTGGCTGCATCAGTACTGTGACTGGCTGCCACAATACCATGGCCTGCTGCTACAATGCCGTGACGGGCTGCAACAATACTATGACTGGCTGCTACAATACCGTTGCTGGCTGGTAGAATACCGTTGCTGGGTGCTGCAATAGCGTGACTGGCTGCAACAATACTGTGACTGGCTACAATACCATGGTTGGCTGCTACAATACTGTGGCTAGCTGCTACAAAAGCGTGACTGGCTGCTACAGTACCGTGGCTAGCTGCATCAGTACCATGACTGGCTGCTACAATATCATGGCCTGCTGCTACAATGTTGTGACTGGCTGCAAGAATACCGTGGCTGGCTGCTACAGTACCGTTGCTGAGTGTTACAATACCGTTGCTGGCTGCTACAATACCATTGCTGGCTGATACAATAGCGTGACTGGCTGCTAAAGTACTGTGACTGGCTGCTACAATACCGTGACTGGCTGCAATAATACCGTGGCTGGCTTCAACAGTACCGTGGCTGGTTGCTACAATACCGTGACTGGCTGCAACAATACCGTGACATGCTGCTACAATACCGTGGCTGGCTGCAACAATACCATTGCTTGTTCTAACAATACCATGGATAACTGCTACAATACCGTGGCTGACTGCAACAATACCGTGACTGGCTGCAACAATACCATGGTTGGCTGCTTCAATACCGTGGCTGGCTGCTACAATACCGTTGCTGGCTGCTACAATAGCGCGACTGGCTGCTATAATACCGTGACTGGCTGCTACAATACCATGGCCTGCTGCTACAATGCCGTTGCTGGCTGCTACAATACTGTTGCTGGCTGCTACAATACCGTTGCTGGCTGCTACAATAGCGTGACTGGCTGCTACATTACTGTGACTGGCTGCAACAATACTGTGGCTGGCTTCAACAATACCGTGGCTGGTTGTTACAATAGTGACTGGCTGCAACAATACCATGACATGCTGCAACAATACCGTGGCTGGCTGCAACAATAGCGCGACTGGCTGTTATAATACCGTGGCTGGATGCAACAAAACCGTGGCTTGTTGCTACAATACCCTGGCTGGCTGTTACAATACCGTAATTTGCTGCAACAATACCGTGGGTGCCTGTTGCAATACCGTGGCTTGTTTCAACAATACCATGGATAGCTGCTACAATACCGTGGCTGACTGCATCAATACCGTGGCTTGCTGTAACAATACCATGGATAACTGCTACAATACCGTGGCTGACTGCAACAATACCGTGACATGCTGTAACAATACCGTGGCTTGCTGCTACAATACCGTGACTGGCCGCAACAATACCGTGGCTGGCTTCAACAATGCCGTGGCTGCTTGCTACAATACCATGACTGGCTGCTACAATACCATGACTGGCTGCAACAATACCGTGGCTGGCTTCAACAATACCGTGGCTGGTTGCAACAACAGCGCGACTGGCTACTATAATAACGTGGGTGGATGCAACAAAACCCTGGCTGGCTCCTACAATACCGTGGCTGGCTGCTATAGTACCGTGGCTGGCTGCTACAATAACGTGGATAGCTGCTACAATACCGTGGGTTGATGATGATGTGAAGGATGTTCTGTGACTCTTCAAGATATAAAGGATATTCTCTCTCCAGAAATTCACACGCCTCACTACAATATTTTTAATAAGAATCACATGTAATATGATATGGTTTTAGCTACTCAATATCTTAACAAGTACCTACATGCGATAGCAGTTCCTAAGAATGTTGTAGCAGGATAGGATTCTATTCATGTAGAAATCCAAGTAATGGGATCACGAAAACTATCCTGGGAGCGGTCTACAGTGTCACCAAAACAAACGCAGGAGGCCAACACCCGTTTGTAAGACGACATTTAGGAAAGTTGTGGGACCAAAGCGAGAAAGTGAGAGACAAACTGGAGCGATTTATCAGTACATCAGAAAACCGCCAGCCTCCTCGACATGACTGAGAACAACATTGTAACTCAAACTCTTACTTCGGCTTTTCAGAGAAACTTTGTTTTGCATCGTGTTGTGATTACAGCTTGTGATATTTCACTATCGAGCAAAGGAACTATGATTCCTGGTTATGTGATGAGATATCAGTAACATTATTTGGATCAAACTAAGTAAAACAAATAATGTTAAAGAAATGTAGAGCAAATTTAAGAAAAAAATTCGAAATATCGAGAAGGATAACTTACTACGAAATAAAGAACGTGAAACAGATGAAATAAACAGATATAATAATAACTAATTGATTATAGGCAAAAATCGTAATGCGTAAATCTAAACCGACTGGTAACGTACTAACTACACGTAGTTTGAAAACGAAAACAAAAAATCTGAATTTGAAAGACGAGTTGCACAAAGGTTTTCGAAAAAGTCTTCAGATACCTTAAAGGTAAGAAATTTAAACCAACAGTAGGATCAATAAGTAGCGAAAACGGCAGAATAAAAACCAATAACAGATTTTGCATCTATACTCAACACAGCATCCGTATCCACCGCTGATCATCACACTAATACTTCCAGACGGTAAAATTTATTTTCAGGAACTGACACTGATAAACTAAATATTGACGAAATTAGCAGCTGTAGAACTTGATTATTAATAAATTAAGCAGAAGAGATGAATTATATGCCAGCGATATGAAAATATTTTGATACCATTTGTAGGTAAGGTAGCGATAGATTGCAAAGTATTTACAATCATCCACCCAATTTTAGATAAATAAATTGAGGAAAGATAGGGATACGATTGTAAATTTTCTGGAACTTAATAAACTTATAAGAAGAGCCAGCGTGGAATCCGCAGCAAAAGATAATGCGTTATTAACTTTCTCGATATATCTATATATATATATATATATATATATATATATATATATATATATATATATATATATATATATATATATATATATATATATATATATATATATATATATATATATATATATAGGGGGTGGTAGGAGAAAATTCTTAAACAGCTTCAGGGAGAATCTTGAGTTTTCCCTGAAGCAAGTTTATTCTTTTCTCTGAGGATGAGGGTCCCCATACAGTTCTAGAGGTGGTACCTCCCTATATTATATATATATATATATATATATATATATATATATATATATATATATATATATATATATATATATATATATATATATATATATATATATATATATATATATATATATATGTCGTGCCGAATATGTAAAACTGGTCAATTAGCAAGAACTCATTTAAAATTAAGTCCTTTCTAAAATTTTCTCTTATACATTTAAAGATTCATTTTTTCATTAATGTTAATGTAAAAAAAATTTAATTTTGCACCAAAAGAATCTTAGAAAACTTACCTAACCTTATTATAACAAGAACAATTTATTTTAACCTAACACAACTAAATATATTTTAGATTTGTTTACAATAATTTAATACTAAACAAACACAGTGAAATATATTTTTTTCGTTAGGTTTAGAATGATTTTGGCGAAATTATTGCATACACAAATTTTCGCTTGTCCTATATGGCAAGATGAGCGTTGCTATTTAAGCCAAGATCGCAAGTTCTGCCTATTCGGCACGACACACACACACACACACACATATATATATATATATATATATATATATATATATATATATATATATATATATATATATATATATATATATATATATATATATATATATATATATATATATATATATATATATATATATATATATATAATATATACAAGTCAGCCGTCTCCCACCCAGGCAGGGTGACCCAAAAAGAAAGAAAATCCCCAGAAAGAAAATACTTTCATCACCATTCAACACTTTCACCTCATAATCACTGTTTCTGCAGAGGTGCTCAGAACACAACAGTTTAGAAGCATATACGTATAAAAATACACAATATATCTCTCCAAACTGCCAATATCCCAAACCCCTCATTTAGAGTGCAGGCATTGTACTTCCCATTTCCAGAACTCAAGTCCGGCTATATAAAAATAATTGGTTTCCCTGAATCCCTTCACTAAATATTACCCTGCTCACACTCCAACAGATCGTCAGGTCCCAAATACTATTCGTCTCCATTCACTCCTATCGAACATGCTCATGCACGCCTGCTAGAAGTCCAAGCCCCTCGCCCACAAAACCTCCCTTACCCCTTCCTTCCAACCTTTTCGAGGACGACCCCTACCCCGCCTTCCTTACCCTAGAGAATTATACGCTCTCCATGTCATTCTACTTTGATCCATTCTCTCTAAATGACCAAACCACCTCAACAACCCCTCTTCAGTCCTCTGACTAATACTTTTATTAACTCCACACCTTCTCCTAATTTCCACACTCCGAATTTTCTGCATAATATTCGCCTGTTTGCGAATTGTTAAGCATGTATATATATATATATATATATATATATATATATATATATATATATATATATATATATATATATATATATATATATATATATATGTAGTATATCTAGATTTCAATCGAGTATTGCTTGCTGGTGAAAATAAAAGCAACGAGTATAGGATACAAATTTCAAACTCTCAGACAGAAAGTTGTATTCTGTAGATACGTAGGTGTTTAAATTGCAAGACGTACAGTGGAGCTCCCCAGGGATCGGTTCATGTTGACGAAGTACATAAATAATATCGAGCTGAAACTGTCAGCAAAGAGCAAAATTTGCTGAGGAAACAATATTGGGAGAATAGGACACCATCTGTAGAAGACAGAATATTCAGAGCGTCCTTGAAAGATACCCAGTGGGGTCGTAGGGGTGGAAGACGAGTTTGAGAGTAGAGAAGTGCAAAGTAATGTATTTTGATAAGTAACAATCTAAAACAACATCACAAAAAGTTTCCAGAAAATTAATAAAAACGAGAGAAGAAAGGGACCTTGGAGTAACATTTATCAATAACCTCAAACGTACCAAACTATGCCTATCAGCGATCCAAAATATCATAGGTAGAAATTTCAACCACAGAACACTAGACCACACAATACTGAATCTTTAATGCACTTGTTAGACCGTTTCTTGAATATTCCTTCTCGTTTTGGTCTCCAAATTACATAAAACATGTAGAGAGAATGGAGCGAAACAGAGTGACTTCAAGAGTGTATCAGTCTGTAGTGGAAGGAAGGCGGGGTAGGGGTCGGCCATGGAAAGGTTGGAGGGAGGGGGTAAAGGAGGTTTTGTGTGCGAGGGGCTTGAACTTCCAGCAGGCATGCGTGAGCGTGTTTGATAGGAGTGAATGGAGACAAATGGTTTTTAATACTTGACGTGCTGTTGGAGTGTGAGCAAAGTAACATTTATGAAGGGGTTCAGGGAAACCGGCAGGCCGGACTTGAGTCCTGGAGATGGGAAGTACAGTGTCTGCACTCTGAAGGAGGGGTGTTAATGTTGCAGTTTAAAAACTGTAGTGTAAAGCACCCTTCTGGCAAGACAGTGATGGAGTGAATGATGGTGAAAGTTTTTCTTTTTCGGGCCACCCTGCCTTGGTAAGAATCGGCCAGTGTGATAATAAAATATATATATATATATATATATATATATATATATATATATATATATATATATATATATATATATATATATATATATATATATATATATGCAATAAGATCACAGTAAACAGGTGATTTCAGAATATGCAAAACAACCACTCTGAAAGAATAGAGAAATTCCAAGCGCTTTCGAGACTACTCACATTATCAAGGAACTATGAAAGTAAAGAATCCAAGGAAGCTATATAAGGGGTCTGGCCGGCACCTCACTATCAGATCCCACAACGGTTTAAACACCTGACGCGCGCCGACCCAACTTGGACAGGTCCTTGGCACAACTCACCCCACAAACTATTCTACCCAAGAAATAAGAAATTTTAAAGATTATTTGTCCAGTGTATTATTAAATTCTTCCCCAATTCTATTAATTATAAATGGATCTAATTTATATAAACCAAAGGAAATATTCATATTATTTTCAAAACTGCTTTTTATGAAACAAGATTCAATTATATTCCTGTCGACCATGGACTTGCTTGATACTACTTTCTCAACTTTTTGAAAATCAATTGGATGGTTAAAATCTCTTACATGAATAAATAGAGCATTGGAATCTTGTCCAGTTCTAATGCTATATTTATGTTATTTTAATCTTAGTTCGAGATTTTTACCAGTTTGACCGTAATAAACTTTATCGCAAATTTTACAAGGAATCTTATAGACACATCCATCAGCATTTTGGGGGGAATTCTTTATCAAAAGTTTTTTTACTGTATCAAGATTTTTGAATACAACTTTAATATTAAAAGTCTTAAGAAGAGAAGGCATATCAACCAAGTTTTCATGAGTTCATAGATGAGGAAATATCCAAAATTTATGAAATAGGTAATGATTTAAAATACCCAAGAAATGTAATTGATAAATCTTTTAAAGTTGCTAGAAATACTTTTTACAATCCAAAAAGGGAAAACCAGCCTTATTCAACTAAAAATATGTTGGTTCTCCCTTACCATGAAAACTTGGTTGATATGCCTTCTCTTCTTAAGACTTTTAATATTAAAGTTGTATTCAAAAATCTTGATACAGTAAAAAAACTTTTGATAAAGAATTCCCCCCAAAATGCTGATGGATGTGTCTATAAGATTCCTTGTAAAATTTGCGATAAAGTTTATTACGGGACCATTCCTTCCAGGATTTTCCAAGTGTAGATTATGATATATCTCTCCCTCCTGCGTTCCAACGAGTACAAGTCGAGTGCTTCAAAGCGTTCCCAGTAGTTAAGATGCTCGACAGAACTTATACGTGCAGTAAAGGATCTCTGTACACTCTCTAGATCTGCGATTTCACCTGCTTTGAATGGAGATGTTAATGTACAGCAGTATTCCAGCCTAGAGAGAACAAGGGATTTGAAAAGGATCATCATTGGCTTGGCATCTCTCGTTTTGAACGTTCACATTATCCATCCTATCATTTTCTTTGCACTTGTGATCGTGGCACTGTTGTGATCCTTGAAAGTGAGATCCTCAGACATTACAACTCACAGGTCCCTTACATTAGTTTTCCGCTCTATTGTATGGCCAGAGTTTGTAGTATACTCTGTTCTAGTTATTATCTCCAGTTTTCCATAACGGAGTAGTTGGAATTTGTCCTCATTGAACATCATATTGTTTTCCGTTGCCCAATGGAAAACTTTGTTTATATCTTCTTGGAGATTAACCGCGTCCTCAGCAGATGACAGCTTCATGCAGATCCTAGTATCATCCGCAAAGGATGATACGGTGCTGTGGTGTATATCTTTGTCTATGTCTGATATGAGGATGAGGAATAAGATGGGGGCGAGTACTGTGCCTTGTGGAACAGAGCTCTTCACTATGGCAACCTCCGATTTAACTCTGTTGACCACTACTCTTTGTGTTCGATTTGTTAGGAAGTTGAAGATCCATCTCCCCACTTTCCCAGTTATTCCTTTAGCACGTATTTTGTGCGCTATTACGCCATGATCGCATTTGTCAAATGCTTTTGCAAAGTCTGTGTATATTACATCTGCATTCTGATTTTCTTCCAATGCATCCAAGGCCATATGATAGTGATCCAGCAGTTGTGAGAGGCAGGAGCGACCTGCCCTGAACCCTTGTTGCCCTAGATTGTGCAGAGTTCGGGAATCCAGGTGATTTGCAATCCTGCTTCTTAGCAGTCTTTCAAAGATTTTTATGATGTGGGACGTCAGAGCTATTGGTCTATAGTTCTTAGCTAATGCTTTGCTGCCACCTTTATGGAGTGGGGCTGTATCAGTTGTTTTAAGTGACTGTGGAATTTTACCCATGTCCAAGCTCCTCCTCCATAGTGTACTTAGGGCACGCTAGAGGGGTTTCTTGCAGTTCTTAATAAATACAGAGTTCCACGAGTCTGAGCCCGGGACTGAGTGCATGGACATGTTGTCAATGGCTTTTCGAAGTCTATCGGAGTTAGGGTAATGTCGGAAATCTGGCATACATTTATGGAATTTTGAGGCTCATCCATGAAGATATCATTTGGGTCGTCGATCCTCAGACTGATTAGTGGCTCACTAAACACAGAGTCGTACTGGGATTTCAGTATTTCACTCATTTCCATGTTGTCATCTGTATAAGTCCCATCCTGTCTGAGTAAGGGCCCGATACTAAATGTGGTATTTGCCTTATTTTTGGCATATGAAAAGAAATATTTCGAATTTCTTTCAATTTCACTAATAGCTTTAAGCTCCTCCTGTCTCTCATGGTTCCTGTAAGAGTCATTTAACTTAAGTTCGATAGTTTCCACTTCCCTGGTCAGCGCCTCCTTTCGTGTATCAGATATTCTAGCACTCCTGAGGAGCTCAGTGACTCTTCGTCGTCTTCTGTAGAGGGAGCGTCTTTCTCTCTCCAGTTTACTCCTGCTCTTCTTCTTTCTTAGGTGAATATGCCTAGAACATGCTTCGGCTGCCAGGAAGTTGATCCTTTCAAGCCACTGGTTTGGATCCATGTCATTTAAGATATCTTCCCAACATGTTTCGTTTAGGACATGGTTTACCTGGTTCCAGTTGATGTTCTTGTTGTTGAAGTTGTATTTTGTGAAGACACCTTCACAGGTACATGCATTCTGCTGATCAGGACCCCTATGCATGTACGTTTGGACTTCGATTAGGTTGTGATCGGAATTAGTTGTTTTTGATATTATGTCTCTTATCAGGTCCTCATTATTTGTGAAGATAAGGTCAAGTGTGTTTTCTAATCTTGTCGGCTCCACCATCTGCTGGCTTAAGGTGTGCTTTTCGGAGAGACTTAGTAGCTCATGTGTGTGTGACCTTTCATCTGCGCTACCTCCGGGGATTGTTTCAGCTATAATATTATTTGCTACATTCTTCCATTTTGTATACCTTAGGTTGAAATCACCAAGCAGTAAGATGTTTGGGGATGGAGTTGGAAGGTTTTCCAGACAATAATATATTTTCAGTAGCTGTTTCTTGAACTGTTGGGAGGTTGCATCTGGTGGCTTATATACAACCACAATGACTAGGTTTTGGTTCTCGATCTTTATTGATAGAACTTCAACTACCTCATTTGTGGTGTTCAGCAACTCCGTGCAGATGAGGGACTCTTTGACATACAGGCCAACCCCCCTCCCCTTGTTGCCTGTTCTTTCTGTCGCATCTAAAAGGGTTGTAACCACTTATCCATATTTCACTGTCAAAGTGATCTTTTGTGTGAGTCTCTGTGAAGGCTGCAAACATTGCATTAGACTCCTCTAGAAGTCCACTGATGAAAGGTATTTTGTTGGTGGTGGATGGCTTAAGGTCCTGTATATTAGCAAATATGAACGAGGTTGTATTCTGTGTTTGTTGGGGGAATTTTGTTATTGACGTCAGTAGTTGTTGTTCTGGAGGGCCATGGGTGGCCACTGGCTGCACCTCCAGTCCAACAAGGCTCCAAGGTGGTGGACTATTTTTATTTCCTTCCATTTTCTTTTTCCGTTTCCTGCCACTAAAAAATCACCTGGAGTTGGGTTGTCGTAGCTACTATTGTTTGTCTTGTGGGGTCTGTGCCTCCTGGTTCCTTTTAGATGGTATGCAGGGCAGTTGGTGTTGTAACACTGCTTCTGGAGGACCGAGGAGTGACACATTTTTGGGTGAAAGAAAGTACAAGAAGAAGAACGACACACTCCTTTAGACAGGAGGTCGTTACATGTGGCTCTAGGTTTTTCCCAGTCAATCTCCTTGAGATTGAAATCCACCCCATGATGAATAATTTTACCCTACCCATGCAGGCCTTTCTGGCTGCTTCAGCTGCTGTATGCACCATTGCTCTATTGCACTCATCATGGTCGTGTCTTGGTCTTTTGCTGTTCATTGGGGGGTTGTACATCACTGTTATCACCTTAATATGAACAAATGCGAAGTTCTAAGCATTGGAAAATAAAATAATCATTGCACTTATAAACTAATTAATGTAGATCTTGGTAGGTAAGACACATAGGCAACAGTTAGGCAACTTTATTCCGAAACGTTTCGCCTACACAGTAGGCTTCTTCAGTCGAATACAGAAAGTAGGCAGGAACAGTAGAGATGTGAAGACGATGTAATCAGTCCATCACCCTTGAAGTCGTAGAATTTGAGGTTGTCAGTCCCTCAGCCTGGAGAAGTTCAGTCCCATAGTCAGGAACTATCTGAAGATCAAGCGACAGTGCGGAGACTTATATACTGTCGGAAGGAGAGGTGAAGAGTAGTAGTAGTAGTAGTGAGAATGTAGCCACTGAGAGGTCACGTCCCTCTCAGATCCAACACTTCTCACTTGAAAAGGTTGTCCAATGTGTTTTCAGTACCAAGATGTCATTGTGTTGCAGTGTCTGACAAGATGAACATCAAAATAGTATACAATACCGACAGGTTGGTAGGTAAGACACATAGGCAACAGTCAGGCAACTTTATTCCGAAACGTTTCGCCTACACAGTAGGCTTCTTCAGTCGAATACGACTTCAAGGGTGATGGACTGATTACATCGCCTTCACATCTCTACTGTTCCTGCCTACTTTCTGTATTCGACTGAAGAAGCCTATTGTGTAGGCGAAACGTTTCGGAATAAAGTTACCTAACTGTTGCCTATGTGTCTTACCTACCAACCTGTCGCAATTGTATACCATTTTGATGATTATCAATGTAGATCTTAGTCATAGTAAATGCGAAAAAAAACGTAGAATCAAGGGGATATAATTGAGGTGCACAAATGGAAAGCAAGAATAAATAAAAGGGGAAATAAATAACTTGCTAAAAATATCTAACCAAGACAGGGCTCGCAGCAGTGGGATTAAGTCGGAAAAATGTTGTAGATGAATGGTTCAGAGAACCGACATGTTGATAAATTAGGAAAAATGTTGATTTAGAATGTGAAGAGGAATGCATTTGTTTGGTAATAAAGTTGTGGAATAGAGAAATAAATTCTCTAGTAGCTTTACTGAAGAGAAAATTTGTGTAGCTTTAAAAATAGGTTCAGCAAGAACTCGAGTAGGTGTGAGTTGGACTTGCCTAACATGGGCCATTAGGTAGGCTGCAGAGCTCCTTCTCTCTTCTGTTTTTATGTTCTTAAATTATATATTTTTATTTCGGGAGTAAATGTTACTGACTCAAATTACCAGAAGATAAATTAATTAGAACCCCCCCCCTAGCATAAAGGAAAAAACGAGTCGTTTTCTCAGTAGAGTTACTGGAATGGGCGTGTGAGACGAGTGGGTTTCCACCAGGATCAGTACTGGAACCAGTACTATTTCTTGTGTATTTGAACAACATGGCTGAACAATTAGTCACAGGTGTTCCTGCTCGAAGACGATATAAAGGCAATGTAGAAAAACAAACAGGTGAGGACCAGGAAAGACTCCAGGCTGCAGTTCTTGTCTCACTAGTGTGTATTGGATTTAAACTCCAGCAAATGCAAAGTTATAGAGATTGAGACAGCAAAGAATACCTCAAATATCGACTGGGCGGGACAAAGGCCGTAAATCTCACTTGTGCATAGTAAAGTGTACATTGTAGAGAAGATACGCATGAGGCGCGTATTAACCGAATAACTGCCACAGGAGAGTCTGGTAAATCCAAGGAAAACTTTCAGGAACTTCATCAAGGAGTCATAAAACTTGCATTATTGGTGAACTAAAATATAAAAACTGAAACAACTCAGCAGATATGAAGCCAATTCTTGCAGTATCAAATGATTCGCCGATGACTTCTTGCAATCGGCGGGATTTTGTTTCTTGGTATTTTCCTCTCCAGCAAGAATTTTGCTGGACCACATGATTTCTAAACAGTGACGAAGAATCTGAACAGTGAGATCAATATTTCTCAGGAACGTGTTTTTTTTTGTCTAAACAGTGACCAAGAATCTGAATAGTGAGATCAATATTTCTCAGGGACGTGTTAACATTCATGCTTTTTCTTTGCAAGTATTTGCCGAGACTGACCGTACAGTCCAAATAAAGATTAAAGTCACATACAGTATAGCAATCAGAAGAGCAGTGCTGTCCGTATAAGTCTTTATATCCTTATCAGCGGCTATAAGAAGGGTTGTGACAGCATTCACTGGTTCCTATCGGCATGACTATCTCGTTACACTCAGGGATATTAACCTTTTTTGCTCAAAATTCCGAAAAGAATATGGTGCTATGGATTCCTGAGACAATGTAGAGAGTGTTGAGTTCCCAAGAAGAGTTTCATGTGGTTTTACCTCACTCATTTTGTCCTGGGATGACAGGCTGAGGCAGTGATAATAACACTGTAAACATATTCCTTGCAGCGAACAATATTTCAGACATATTGCTGATACTTTACAGTCACCATTCATATTAGCAACACCATCGAAACATTCACCCACATTGTCCTCGAACTTTAGATGAAGTTTTTTCAAGAGAATATTAAGTGAAATATCTGTTTTACGTTACTTTCCCTTAACATATCTCAAACACAGGACCACTCGATCCATGTGGCTGACGTAGTAAGTTTTCTTAACACTCTCCATCACTGGAGTAATAAAAGCAGTCAGATTAGTGCATTATTTCTCACCTCACTTGCCATAATATGCTTATCCACACTGAAACAAGATAATTATTCTTTGTAATAACATTACAAACAACGCAAGGTTTAAAAGAGAGCATGTTGTCAAAGTTATTAAATAATTCCCCTGGTCTACTGACGTCTTTAATATAGCGGTCGCTGCATAACTAGCAAAACATATATATATAACAGAAACGCTCACTACTAATTGGAATTATAAATGAACCACTACAGAGATTCCTGTTTATTTTCTGAACCAACAGAGGTTCCTACAGATATTCTTTGCGCTCTAAAATAACAGCGAATATAAAGATAAATTAAGTCCCGGCACAACCTTACCTGCCAACACTAATCAGGACCCACCAACACTAATCAGCACCCGTCAACACTAATCAGCACCCGTCGACACTAATCAGCACCCGTCAACACTAATCAGCACCCGTCAACACTAATCAGCACACTAATCAGCACCCGTCAACACTAATCAGCACCCGTCAACACTAATCAGCACCCGTCAACACTAATCAGCACCCGTCAACACTAATCAGCACCCGTCAACACTAATCAGCACCCGTCAACACTAATCAGCACCCGTCAACACTAATCAGCACCCGTCAACACTAATCAGCACCCGTCAACACTAATCAGCACCTGCCAACACAGTCAGTACCTGCAGTTATTAACTGGCACCTACCAAAGTGAAGCAGCACTCACAACACAAACCATTACACGCATCACCCAGCAACACAAACCAGTACACGCATCACCCAGCAGCACAAACCAGTACACGCATCACCCAGCAACACAAACCAGTACACGCATCACCCAGCAACACAAACCAGTACACGCATCACCCAGCAACACAAACCAGTACACGCATCACCCAGCAACACAAACCAGTACACGCATCACCCAGCAACACAAACCAGTACACGCATCACCCAGCAACACAAACCAGTACACGCATCACCCAGCAACACAAACCAGTACACGCATCACCCAGCAACACAAACCAGTACACGCATCACCCAGCAACACAAACCAGCTTGAAGAATTGAGACACTTAAGCAACTTATGGAAATCTTTATTGAAGAAACGTTTCGCCACACAGTGGCTACATCTGTCTTATACAAAGCAGGAAAGTATAAGGAGAGGAGGAGTTTGTGGCAATCAGTCCCTCAGCCTGGAATCGATGTGTTCAGTCCATCAATCTTGTAGAAAGTACAACACAGGGTGGTAGCAGTGGCTAATATACTGTAGTCAGGTGAGGCGAAGCAGGAGGAGGCGGGGTCATAGTGGAACCATCCACTGGTCTAAGTAGGTCTTCTTTCAAAGATTGGACAAGTTTCGAAGAATTCTTTGTATCTAGATCCCATGATGATGCTAAGGGACTGATTACCTCAAACTCCTCCTCTCCTTATACTTTCCTGCTTTATATAAGACAGATGTAGACAGATGTAGCCACTGTGTGGCGAAACGTTTCTTCAATAAAGGTTCCTATATGTTGCATAAGTGTCTCAATTCTTCAACTTGTAAGTCTTCAAAACCATTCATCACAAACCAGTTCTCACCAAAACAGACCAATGCATGCCAACACGGCCCAGAATCTGCTACTAATAAGCATCACCTGCCAACACTAATCATAATCTGTAAGTTCGAGTCAGCAGCCGCAAAAACAAGTTAATACTCACCAACAGTCAGGCACAACCCACCATCACCACCCAACATCCACCAACATCCGCTATCACCACCAACACCAACGAACACCCACCAACACTCACAGACTTCTAACAACTAGGCAACACAAGCTAAATCTCGCCGTAAACCTTCAAATATAGGTTGGATAAATTCAAGAGGGGTAGGATTTAGTGGGACTTGCACAACAAGAGTCAAAAGAGTTATCAAGCTTATTTCTTGGGTAGCCTTGAGGAAAGGTCGGACAAATATCTTTGGTAGAGAGTTTAGGTTATAAAAGGATCTGCCTAGTAAAGGGAGGAAGGCCTGCTGCAATTCTCATGTGTTTGTAAAACCCGGTTACACCAACTAACACCCGGAACCGTTCACAAACATCAGCTAACACCTGCCAACACCCGGTAATAATCACTAAAACTAGTCAGTGATGGGATGGGATGCTGGCTGGTGTTAGAACCCAACAACCCATCCAACTCCA
>NW_027199708.1:17500-28936 GCF_038502225.1 Cherax quadricarinatus | reverse complement strand
CTCTCTCTCCCTCTCTCTCTCTCTCTCTCTCTCTCTCTCTCTCTCTCTCTCTCTCTCTCTTTCTTGCTCTCTCTCCTCCCCATTTTCCCTTCTAACTCTCCCCCTCTCCTACCCTTCCCTTCACTCTCTCTCCCTCTCTCTCTCTCTCTCTCTCCTCTTTTCCCTCTCTCTCCCCCTCTCCTACCCTTCCCTCACTCTCTCTCCCCCTCTCTCTCACTCTCTCTCCCTCTCTCTCTCTCTTCCCCATTTTCCCTTCTAACTCTCCCCCTCTCCTACCCTTCCCTTCACTCTCTCTCTCCCTCTCTCTCACTCTCTCTCCCTCTCTCTCTCTCTCTTCTCCCATTTTCCCTTCTAACTCTCCCCCTCTCCTACCCTTCCCTTCACTCTCTCTCTCACTCTCTCTTCCCCCTCTCTCTCTCTCTCTCTCTCTTCTCTCTCTCTCTTCTCTCTCTCCCCCTCTCCTACCTTCCCTTCTAACTCTCCCCCTCTCTCTACCCTTCCCTTCTCTCTATCTCTCTCTCTCTCTTGCTCTCTCTCTCTCCCCATTTTCCCTTCTAACTCTCCCCCTCTCCTACTCCTACCCTTCCCTTCACTCTCTCTCTCCCTCTCTCTCTCTCTCTCTCTCCATCTCTTCTCCATTTTTCCCTTCTCACTCTCCCCCTCTCCTTCCCTTCCCTTCTCTCTCTTTCCCCCTCTCACACTCTCTCTCCCCCTTTCCCTTCTCACTCTTCCCCTCTCTCTCTCCTTCTACCTTTCCCTTCTCTCTTCTCTCACAAAAAAAAAAAAAAAAAAAAAAAAAAATGGTGGGGACTCGCAGGAACCAAGGATCAGATGAGAATGGTTCTGGTAGGGAGGAGTGGATGGAGGAGCAGTGGAAAAGGATGGAACAAGAGTGGGAGAGAAAATTAGGAGAGCTTTCTGAAAAAATGGAGAAAGAGCTCTCTGTGAAATTGGAAAAGAGGTTGGAGAAGGAGACAAAGAATTGGGAGGCACAAGTCGAAACTGCAGTAGCCAAGATAAGGGTCCTAGAAGTTGAGATAAATAGGCTGAAGCGAGTTACAGGGGCAGTGACCAGAGAAGACACAGCATATGAAGCTGCGAGGCCGAACAGGAAGGAAGGAATTATGAATTATGCTAAGGTCATATCAGCCTGCCAAGGAGGACCAAGGAGTGAAAGGGAAGAACAGCTGGTTGCAGATGGAGAGGGTGATAGGTCGAATGCTGAGGCACAACCATGCTATCAAGAGCCACTGGAAAAATCAAGGGAGAAACTGACCACATACAGGCAGGATCCAGAGTCACAGAGGGTGAGGCAATGGGAGGAGGAAAGGGCAAAATCAGTGTTTATCCATGGGCTTCAGGAGAGAGAGGAAAGGACACACACTGAAAGGCAGCAGGAAGAAAGAAAGGAGATTGAGAAAATCATCACGGAAATAGGTGAAGAGATGGACGAGATTGTAAATTTTCAGAGAATAGGGGGGTACTCGAAGGGGAGAAACCGACCAATCAAGCTGATTCTCAGGACGGAAACAGTGCGGAACAGGATCCTCCAAGAGAAACCACGATTGAAATACTCGGAAGAGTACAAGAGGGTGTTCCTAGACAGAGACAGAACAAAATCAGAACGACAGCAGCTGAGGGAGAGGACAAAAAAGCGAAAGGAGCTAGGAAAAGAGACAAGGATGGAACCAGCAGAGGTCAGTCAGAGCAGAACAGAACAGCAAGGGCAAGCACACACACAACTATTCTCAGAACCATACAACCTATCACACCATCCCAACACACACTACAATCCATACCCACAGCCTCCACCCAACACCGAGCTATAGAATCCCACAGTATGCCACCAGGTCTCCCACCCTCACAGGCCCCCCAAACCACAGTGTTGGAAAGGAAACTGAAGGTATGGTACACAAACGCTGATGGAATAACAAATAAGTGGGAGGAGTGGCATGAAAGAGTCAAAGAAGCATCACCGGACATCATAGCTCTCACAGAAACCAAGCTTACAGGTATGATAACAGATGCCATCTTTCCAACGGGATACCAAATCCTGAGGAAAGACAGAGGGAACAGGGGGGGTCTTTCCAACAGGGGGGGAGGAGTGGCATTGCTGATCAAAAATCGCTGGAATTTTGATGAGCTGGAGAGAGGAGACAGCGGAGAAGAAAGTGATTACATAGCGGGAACGCTTCACTCTGGAGGTCCCAAGGTGGTAATAGCAGTGATGTATAACCCACCACAGAACAGCAGGAGGCCAAGGCAAGAGTACGACGAGAGCAATAGAGCGATGGTTGACACACTGGCTAGAGTGGCCAGAAGAGCTCATGCATGCAGGGCAAAGCTCCTGATCATGGGTGACTTTAACCACAAGGAGATCGATTGGGAGAACTTGGACCCACATGGGGGCCAAGATACATGGAGGGCTAAGATGATGGAGGTGGTACTGGAAAACTTCATGTGCCAACACGTAAGGGACACTACAAGAGAGAGAGGAGAGGATGAACCAGCAAGGCTGGACTTAGTATTCACCTTGAGTAGTGCAGATATCGAGGACATCACATATGAAAGACCCCTTGGGGCCAGTGACCATGTGGTTTTAAGCTTCGAATACACAGTAGAGCTACAAGTGGAGGGAGAAGCAGGAAGGCCAGGACGAATGAAGCCAAACTACAAGAAAGGGGACTACACAGGAATGAGGAACTTCCTGAACGGGGTTCAGTGGGACAGAGAACTGGCAGGGAAGCCAGTTAATGAGATGATGGAATATGTAGCAACAAAATGCAAGGAGGCTGAGGAGAGGTTTGTACCCAAGGGTAACAGGAATAATGAAAAAGCCAGGATGAGCCCATGGTTTACCCAAAGGTGCAGGGAGGCAAAAACCAAGTGTGCTAGGGAATGGAAGAAATATAGAAGGCAAAGGACCCAGGAGAATAAGGAGAGCAGTCGTAGAGCCAGAAACGAATATGCACAGATAAGAAGGGAGGCCCAAAGACAATATGAAAATGACATAGCAGCGAAAGCCAAATCTGACCCGAAACTGTTGTACAGCCACATCAGGAGGAAAACAACAGTCAAGGACCAGGTAATCAGGCTAAGGAAGGAAGGAGGAGAGACAACAAGAAATGACCGTGAAGTATGTGAGGAACTCAACAAGAGATTCAAAGAAGTGTTCACAGAGGAGACAGAAGGGGCTCCAGAAAGACGGAGAGGTGGGGCACACCACCATGTGCTGGACACAGTGCACACAACCGAGGAAGAAGTGAAGAGGCTTCTGAGTGAGCTAGATACCTCAAAGGCAATGGGGCCAGATAACATCTCCCCATGGGTATTGAGAGAGGGAGCAGAGGCGCTATGTGTACCCCTAACAACAATATTCAATACATCTATCGAAACAGGGAGATTGCCTGAGGCATGGAAGACAGCAAATGTAGTCCCAATCTTTAAAAAAGGAGACAGACATGAAGCATTAAACTACAGACCAGTGTCACTGACATGTATAGTATGCAAAATCATGGAGAAGATTATCAGGAGAAGAGTGGTGGAACACCTAGAAAGGAACGATCTCATCAACAGCAGCCAACATGGTTTCAGGGACGGGAAATCCTGTGTCACAAACCTACTGGAGTTCTATGACATGGTGACAGCAGTAAGACAAGAGAGAGAGGGGTGGGTGGATTGCATTTTCTTGGACTGCAAGAAGGCGTTTGACACAGTTCCACACAAGAGATTGGTGCAAAAACTGGAGGACCAAGCAGGGATAACAGGGAAGGCACTACAATGGATCAGGGAATACTTGTCAGGAAGACAGCAGCGAGTCATGGTACGTGGCGAGGTGTCAGAGTGGGCACCTGTGACCAGCGGGGTCCCACAGGGGTCAGTCCTAGGACCAGTGCTGTTTCTGGTATTTGTGAACGACATGACGGAAGGAATAGACTCTGAGGTGTCCCTGTTTGCAGATGACGTGAAGTTGATGAGAAGAATTCACTCGATCGAAGACCAGGCAGAACTACAAAGGGATCTGGACAGGCTGCAGACCTGGTCCAGCAATTGGCTCCTGGAGTTCAATCCCACCAAGTGCAAAGTCATGAAGATTGGGGAAGGGCAAAGAAGACCGCAGACGGAGTACAGTCTAGGGGGCCAGAGACTACAAACCTCACTCAAGGAAAAAGATCTTGGGGTGAGTATAACACCAGGCACATCTCCTGAAGCGCACATCAACCAAATAACTGCTGCAGCATATGGGCGCCTAGCAAACCTCAGAACAGCATTCCGACATCTTAATAAGGAATCATTCAGGACCCTGTACACCGTGTACGTTAGGCCCATATTGGAGTATGCGGCACCAGTTTGGAACCCACACCTAGCCAAGCACGTAAAGAAACTAGAGAAAGTGCAAAGGTTTGCAACAAGACTAGTCCCAGAGCTAAGAGGTATGTCCTACGAGGAGAGGTTAAGGGAAATCAACCTGACGACACTGGAGGACAGGAGAGATAGGGGGGACATGATAACGACATACAAAATACTGAGAGGAATTGACAAGGTGGACAAAGACAGGATGTTCCAGAGATTGGACACAGTAACAAGGGGACACAGTTGGAAGCTGAAGACACAGATGAATCACAGGGATGTTAGGAAGTATTTCTTCAGCCACAGAGTAGTCAGTAAGTGGAATAGTTTGGGAAGCGATGTAGTGGAGGCAGGATCCATACATAGCTTTAAGCAGAGGTATGATAAAGCTCACGGCTCAGGGAGAGTGACCTAGTAGCGATCAGTGAAGAGGCGGGGCCAGGAGCTCGGACTCGACCCCCGCAACCTCAACTAGGTGAGTACACACACACCACCGTGTACGTCAGGCCTATACTGGAGTATGCAGCACCAGTTTGGAACCCACACCTGGTCAATCACGTCAAGAAATTAGAGAAAGTGCAAAGGTTTGCAACAAGGCTAGTTCCAGAGCTAAGGGGAATGTCCTACAAAGAAAGGTTAAGGGAAATCGGCCTGACGACACTGGAGGACAGGAGGGTTAGGGGAGACATGATAACGACATACAAAATACTGCGAGGAATTGACAAGGTGGACAGAGATAGAATGTTCCAGAGATGAGACACAGAAACAAGGGGTCACAATTGGAAGTTGAAAACTCAGATGAATCAAAGAGATGTTAAGAAGTATTTCAGTGGGAAGTCTGAATTTGCGTGGATGTTGTGCAGATGATAAGAAAGAGATGATTGTGGATGTTATGAATGAGAAGAAGCTGGATGTCCTGGCTTTAAGTGAAACAAAGCTGAAGGGGGTGGGAGAGTTTCAGTGGAGAGGAATAAATGGGATTAGGTCAGGGGTTTCAAATAGAGTTAGAGCTAAAGAAGGAGTAGCAATAATGTTGAAGGATAAGCTATGGCAGGAAAAGAGGGACTATAAATGTATTAATTCAAGGATTATGTGGAGTAAAATAAAGATTGGATGTGAAAAGTGGGTTATAATAAGCGTGTATGCACCTGGAGAAGAGAGAAGTGTAGAGGAGAGAGAGAGATTTTGGGAAATGTTGAGTGAATGCGTGGGGAGTTTTGAATCAAGTGTGAGAGTAATGGTGGTTGGGGATTTCAATGCTAAAGTGGGTAAAAATGTTATGGAAGGAGTAGTAGGTAAATTTGGGGTGCCAGGGGTAAATGTAAATGGGGAGCCTTTAATTGAGCTATGTGTAGAAAGAAATTTGGTAATAAGTAATACATATTTTATGAAAAAGAGGATAAATAAATATACAAGGTATGATGTAGCACGTAATGAAAGTAGTTTATTAGATTATGTATTGGTGGATAAAAGGTTGATGGGTAGGCTCCAGGATGTACATGTTTATAGAGGGGCAACTGATATATCGGATCATTATTTAGTTGTAGCTACAGTTAGAGTAAGAGGTAGATGGGAAAAGAGGAAGGTGGCAACAACAAGTAAGAGGGAGGTGAAAGTGTATAAACTAAGGGAGGAGGAAGTTCGGGTGAGATATAAGCGACTATTGGCAGAAAGGTGGGCTAGTGCAAAGATGAGTAGTGGGGGGGTTGAAGAGGGTTGGAATAGTTTTAAAAATGCAGTATTAGAATGTGGGGCAGAAGTTTGTGGTTATAGGAGGGTGGGGGCAGGAGGAAAGAGGAGTGATTGGTGGAATGATGAAGTAAAGGGTGTGATAAAAGAGAAAAAGGTAGCTTATGAGAGGTTTTTACAAAGCAGAAGTGTTATAAGAAGAGCAGAGTATATGGAGAGTAAAAGAAAGGTAAAGAGAGTGGTGAGAGAGTGCAAAAGGAGAGCAGATGATAGAGTGGGAGAGGCACTGTCAAGAAATTTTAATGAAAATAAGAAAAAATTTTGGAGTGAGTTAAACAAGTTAAGAAAGCCTAGGGAAAATATGGATTTGTCAGTTAAAAACAGAGTAGGGGAGTTAGTAGATGGGGAGATGGAGGTATTGGGTAGATGGCGAGAATATTTTGAGGAACTTTTAAATGTTAAGGAAGAAACAGAGGCAGTAATTTCATGCACTGGTCAGGGAGGTATACCATCTTTTAGGAGTGAAGAAGAGCAGAATGTAAGTGTGGGGGAGGTACGTGAGGCATTACGTAAAATGAAAGGGGGTAAAGCAGCTGGAACTGATGGGATCATGACAGAAATGTTAAAAGCAGGGGGGGATATAGTGTTGGAGTGGTTGGTACTTTTGTTTAATAAATGTATGAAAGAGGGGAAGGTACCTAGGGATTGGCAGAGAGCATGTATAGTCCCTTTATATAAAGGGAAAGGGGACAAAAGAGACTGTAAAAATTATAGAGGAATAAGCTTACTGAGTATACCAGGAAAAGTGTACGGTAGGGTTATAATTGAAAGAATTAGAGGTAAGACAGAATGTAGGATTGCGGATGAGCAAGGAGGTTTTAGAGTGGGTAGGGGATGTGTAGATCAGGTGTTTACATTGAAGCATATATGTGAACAGTATTTAGATAAAGATAGGGAAGTTTTTATTGCATTTATGGATTTAGAAAAGGCATATGATAGAGTGGATAGAGGAGCAATGTGGCAGATGTTGCAAGTATATGGAATAGGTGGTAAGTTATTAAATGCTGTAAAGAGTTTTTATGAGGATAGTGAGGCTCAGGTTAGGGTGTGTAGAAGAGAGGGAGACTACTTCCCGGTAAAAGTAGGTCTTAGACAGGGATGTGTAATGTCACCATGGTTGTTTAATATATTTATAGATGGGGTTGTAAAGGAAGTAAATGCTAGGGTGTTTGGGAGAGGGGTGGGATTAAATTATGGGGAATCAAATTCAAAATGGGAATTGACACAGTTACTTTTTGCTGATGATACTGTGCTTATGGGAGATTCTAAAGAAAAATTGCAAAGGTTAGTGGATGAGTTTGGGAATGTGTGTAAAGGTAGAAAGTTGAAAGTGAACATAGAAAAGAGTAAGGTGATGAGGGTGTCAAATGATTTAGATAAAGAAAAATTGGATATCAAATTGGGGAGGAGGAGTATGGAAGAAGTGAATGTTTTCAGATACTTGGGAGTTGACGTGTCGGCGGATGGATTTATGAAGGATGAGGTTAATCATAGAATTGATGAGGGAAAAAAGGTGAGTGGTGCGTTGAGGTATATGTGGAGTCAAAAAACGTTATCTATGGAGGCAAAGAAGGGAATGTATGAAAGTATAGTAGTACCAACACTCTTATATGGGTGTGAAGCTTGGGTGGTAAATGCAGCAGCGAGGAGACGGTTGGAGGCAGTGGAGATGTCCTGTTTAAGGGCAATGTGTGGTGTAAATATTATGCAGAAAATTCGGAGTGTGGAAATTAGGAGAAGGTGTGGAGTTAATAAAAGTATTAGTCAGAGGGCAGAAGAGGGGTTGTTGAGGTGGTTTGGTCATTTAGAGAGAATGGATCAAAGTAGAATGACATGGAAAGCATATAAATCTATAGGGGAAGGAAGGCGGGGTAGGGGTCGTCCTCGAAAGGGTTGGAGAGAGGGGGTAAAGGAGGTTTTGTGGGTAAGGGGCTTGGACTTCCAGCAAGCGTGCGTGAGCGTGTTAGATAGGAGTGAATGGAGACGAATGGTACTTGGGACCTGACGATCTGTTGGAGTGTGAGCAGGGTAATATTTAGTGAAGGGATTCAGGGAAACCGGTTATTTTCATATAGTCGGACTTGAGTCCTGGAAATGGGAAGTACAATGCCTGCACTTTAAAGGAGGGGTTTGGGATATTGGCAGTTTGGAGGGATATGTTGTGTATCTTTATATGTATATGCTTCTAGACTGTTGTATTCTGAGCACCTCTGCAAAAACAGTGATAATGTGCGAGTGTGGTGAAAGTGTTGAATGATGATGAAAGTATTTTCTTTTTGGGGATTTTCTTTCTTTTTTGGGTCACCCTGCCTCGGTGGGAGACGGCCGACTTGTTGAAATATAATATATATATATATATATATATATATATATATATATATATATATATATATATATATATACACACACACACACACAGCATGGAACCCACACCTGATAAGGTGTCTTAAGAAACTAAAGTCTAGCCTTAGAGTTAAGGAATATACGCTATGAGGACCTCATATTAAGTCATAACAAACAACTATCAAAAGAGTGGACAAGGGGCTCGAACCATGGTCCGTCAATTGACAATCCGATGCTGTAGCATCTAGAGTCTAGACTAACCCAGGCTATGGGGAGAGCTGAAGGAAATGAAAGTAACGACGTTACACGGGATATAAAAACAAGGGGAGAGATGATAACACACCAGACACTGATTAAATGATCGGGTGGACAAGTACAAACTTTTTTTAAAGGCGGGAAACAGGTACACGGGGCCACAGCCGGAAGTTAACCTCATCCCTCATCCCTTAGGGATGTCCATCATGAAGTATTTCCGAGAGTGGTGGAGGTAAGCTTCTTGTATACTTTTAAGAGAAGGTACGATAGGGCCCACGAGGACAGTGGAGAGCGAATGTGTGAAGCGTACGTAAATAAGCGACTGTAACACACACCCCCACCTACATATGTAATACAAATATATATATATATATATATATATATATATATATATATATATATATATATATATATATATATATATATATATATATATATAAGAAGAACGTTTCGCTCTGTGTAGAACTTCATCAAGTCAATTAAGCAAGTCTCTATAGAGCTCTACTCAGAGGTCTACTCAGACTTATCTGAGTCCACCTTTCCGTGGATGAAGAGTCTGTGGGAAAACCAACATCACATCTCAAATGTGTGTGTGTGTAAGTTGGGAGATATAGCTCACTAGTGATTGGAAAAGGGATTTCCTGTGTTGAATCTAAACACGGACTGCAATGTTGACGCTACGTGATTTCTCGGGTGATCATTCTTGTAGTTTTACCGGCGCCTCTGGCCACTACCACTACCACACCAGCCCGCAACAACAACAACCACACCAGCCCACAACTACCACCACCACCACCACGCCAGTCCACAACAATCACTACACCGGCTCACAGCTACCACCATACAGGTCCGCAACCAGCTCACAGCCATCACACCAGCAGACAACCAACACCACACCAGCCCACAACCACCAACATACCAGCCCACAGCCACCATTACACCAGCTCACTAGCGTATCAGCTCACAAGTATCACCATACCAGCCCACAACTATGGCAGCATACCACTACTGCAACTCGTTGATCAATTGTCTACGATCACTGCATTCCACCACTGCATCATAGGAAGCCATAACCTACCACCACAGGAAGCAATAACCCACCACCACAGGAAGCCATAACCCACCACCACAGGAAGCCATAACCCACCACCACAGGAAGCCATAACCCACCACCACAGGAAGCCATAACCCACCACCACAGGAAGCCATAACCCACCACCACAGGAAGCCATAACCCACCACCACAGGAAGCCATAACCCAAGACAACATTGAACCCCACCCCTGAGTCTACCCACCACAGCAACCCACCACCACCCGCAACTCGCTGAGTCGTAGCCCACTGCTCATGGCGCACAAAGAGCGTGTCCCAGTACGGTGGAAGAGCCACCATGCCCTTCCCCTCCACTCCTATGATCCCCCATCAACTCCCTGACCCCTCACCCACCCCATCTCATCAACACCATGACCTCATGGCCACAGACCTCTGCGTTGACTTCTCTAGCGCACTTCCGATGCTGAGATGTCCAACCAGCTGGACTTCCTGTCTTCTCCCTCTGCTCTCTCTCTCTCTCCCTCTCTCTCTCACACACACACACACACACGTCTGGAGAGTGAACTAGTGGAGGCAGGATCTATATATACCTGTAAAATGATGTACGATGAAGCTCATGGAGCAGGGAGAAAGTGGCACACACACTTTTTTTTTTCTTTTTTCACGCACACACACACTTCTGTTTATGTATCAGAAACCTTCCCTATGAGGATAGACTAAGGGCCCTGAATCTGCACTCTCTAGAAAGACGTAGAATTAGGGGGGATATGATTGAGAAACCATACCCCCGGCCGGGATTGAACCCGCGGTCATAGAGTCTCAAAACTCCAGCCCGTCGCGCTAGCCACTAGACCAGCTAGCCACAATAAGATTCATCCAACTCTATGACCGCGGGTTCAATCCCGGCCGGGGGTATGGTTTATTTGCAATCGTGTCACCTCGATATGATTGAGGTGTATAAATGGAAGACAGGAATAAATAAAGGGGATGTAAATAGTGTGCTGAAAATATCTAGCCTAGACAGGACTCGCAGCAATGGTTTTAAGTTGGAAAAATTCAGATTCAGGAAGGATATAGGAAAGTACTGGTTTGGTAATAGAGTTGTGGATGAGTGGAACAAACTCCCAAGTACAGTTATAGAGGCCAGAACGTTGTGTAGCTTTAAAAATAGGTTGGATAAATACATGAGTAGATGTGGGTGGGTATGAGTTGGACCTGATAGCTTGTGCTACCAGGTCGGTTGCCGTGTTCCTCCCTTAAGTCAATGTGACCTAACCTGACTAGGTTGGGTGCATTGGCTTAAGCCGGTAGGAGACTTGGACCTGCCTCGCATGGGCCAGTAGGCCTTCTGCAGTGTTCCTTCGTTCTTCTGTTCTTATAATTTTAAATGAAAATAAATGTAACGATAACGCCAAAGACTTTTTTCCTCATGTGTAGCTAATTTTTGTTAATTATATGACACAACTAAAGAAAACTTACCTGACCTTATTATAACAAGCGCAATTTAGTTTAGCCTAATCCAACTAAATATATTTTTGATAAGTTTACAATAATTTAATACTAAACAAACACATTGAAATAATTTTCTCGTTAGGTTCAGAATGATTTTTGCGAAATTATTGCATACACAAATCTTCGCTAGCATTATTCGGCAAGAAGAGCGTTGCTATTTAAACCAAAATCGCAA
>NW_027199708.1:5000-12500 GCF_038502225.1 Cherax quadricarinatus | reverse complement strand
CTCCAGGAATGGAACAGGGTAAACGAGACTCTCTCACATTACAACTACGTTATTTATGGTCAAGTTGGTGGACTTGCGGAAGCAAGAATCTTTACAGTATCTTCCATGACGAATGATTTCTTCGTACAGTTTTTTCCGTAAAGATTTCTGCATAAACAGGTAATAATAATAATAATAATAATAATAATAATAATAATAATAATAATAATAAATAGAATAATTAATAATAAACATTATTATTATTGATCTTCAATTCTATTCCAGATGCTTGGTGATGCTTGGAACATGTAAGATAATGTTCCCAGCATCTCTGTATAAGTATCTTCATCTGTTCTCTCTGGGACACTGTGACCCATTAACATTAAGGAAAGAGGGGTCAATTGCCCCCTGGGTCCAATTTATGAGATCTTGCAAGTGTGAGGACCCCTTAGGTGTTTGGGGTCCCAAGATGTGAGGGCCAACATGTGAGGGGTGGGCCCAATGTCTGAGTGCCTCTAGTGTGCCAGTGAGACAGAGAAGTCATATTAATCAAATTAATTAAAGTTTGATGCTATCAAGCGTCTCTTTGTGAGCTGATTTTAAACTGATGATAAAGTTACATGTGCAACGGTTAGGGATCTTTATTCCCAAGCTGTGGCACATGTGTCTTCCTTATCAACCTGTCGGTATTGTGGATCATTTTCACAGTCACATATACTGCATGATTGTGTAGCTCCGAGTTACCCATTGTTTGGCAGAGGAGAAACGTAGTATCACTGTGAAACAATAAGAAGATAAGAATGGATGCATATGCAACAGTAAGGTATCTTTATTTCGAAACGTTTCGCCTACACAGTAGGTTTCTTCAGTCGAGTACAGAAAAGTTGATAGAAGCAGAAGATACTTGAAGACGATGTAATCAGTCCATCACCCTTAAAGTTTTGAGGTGGTCAGTCCCTCAGTCTGGAGAAGAGCATTGTTCCATAGTATGAAACAATATTGTTTCATACTATGGAACAATGCTCTTCTCCAGACTGAGGGACTGACCACCTCAAAACTTTAAGTTACATTCACTTGTTAGGCGAAGAATGAGGGGAGACCTGATCGAAGTGTATAAGTGGAAGATAGGTATTAATAAATGGGATATTAACAAGGTCTTGAGGATATCTCTCCAAGAGAGAACCCGCAGTAATGGATTTAAATTAGATAAGTTTAGATTTAGAAAGGACATAGGAAAGTATTGGTTTGGAAATAGGGTAGTTGATGAGTGGAACAGTCTACCTAGTTGGGTTATTGAGGCTAGGACTTTGGGTAGTTTCAAATTTAGGTTGGATAAGTACATGAGTGGGAGGGGTTGGATTTGAGTGGGACTTGCACATCGGAGCTTGTTTCTAGGGTGGCATTGAAAATTGGGTTGGTCAAATGTTTGTTAGTGGGATGAATTGTAAAGGACCTGCCTAGTATGGGCCAACAGGCCTGCTGCAGTGTTCCTCCTTTCTTATGTTCTTATGTCCTTTCTAAATCTAAATTTATCCAACTTATATCCATTATTTCTGGTTCTTACCTGGTTCGACACCCTCAGTACTTTATTAATATCTCCCTTGTTTATGCCTGTCATCCACTTATACACTTCAATGATATCTCCCCTCATTCTACGCCTCTCCAGAGATAAGACACATATGCAACAGTTAGGTATCTTTATTTCGAAACGTTTCGTCTACACAGTAGGCTTCTTCAGTCGAGTGCAGAAAAGTTGATAGAAGTAGAAGAGACTTGAAGACGATGTAATCAGTCCATCACCCTTAAAGTTTTGAGGTGGTCAATCCCTCAGTCTGGAGAAGAGCATTGTTCCATAGTCTGAAACAATATGGAGTTGAAGTGACAGGATGGAGCCTTATATAGCGTCAGGAGGCGAGACGTAGGTCACTAGTAGAACGCAGATGTTGGGAGGTCAGGTCCCTCTCAAATCCAGCCGTTCTCACTAGTAGAGGTTGTCGAAGTTGATTTCAGGTCTGTACCAAGATACCCTTGTGTTGCAGTGTCTGACAGATTGAACATTAAAATGGTATAAAATACCGACAGGTTGTTAGGTAAGACACATATGCAACAGTTAGGTATCTTTATTTCGAAATGTTTCGCCTACACAGTAGGCTTCTTCAGTCGAGTACAGAAAAGTTGACAGAAGCAGAAGAGACTTGAAGACGATGTAATCAGTCCATCACCCTTAAAGTCGTAGAATTTGAGGTTGTCAGTCCCTCAGCCTGGAGAAGTTCAGTTCCATAGTCAGGAACTATCTGAAGATCAAGCGACAGTGCGGAGACTAAATACTGTCGGAAGGAGAGGTGCAGAGTTGTAGTAGTAGTGGGAATGTAGCCACTGGGAGGTCAGGTCCCTCTCAGATCCAAATGCACTAGAGAAGGGAAGAAACTTCTGTACTTGTTACCAAGCAACCCTAAACCAGCCCACATGTATGGTTTACCCAAGACCCATAAACACAATATTCCTCTCAGACTGGTAGGTAAGACACATAGGCAACAGTTAGGCAACTTTATTCCGAAACGTTTCGCCTACATAGTAGGCTTCTTCAGTCGAATACAGAAAGTAGGCAGGAACAGTAGAGATGTGAAGACGATGTAATCAGTCCATCACCCTTGAAGTCGTAGAATTTGAGGTTGTCAGTCCCTCAGCCTGGAGAAGTTCAGTTCCATAGTCAGGAACTATCCGAAGATCAAGCGACAGTGCGGAGACTAAATACTGTCGGAAGGAGAGGTGCAGAGTTGTAGTAGTAGTGAGAATGTAGTCACTGGGAGGTCTGGTCCCTCTCAGATCCAACAGTTCTCACTTTCTGTATTCGACTGAAGAAGCCTACTGTGTAGGCGAAACGTTTCGGAATAAAGTTGCCTAACTGTTGCCTATGTGTCTTACCTACCAACCTGTCGGTATTGTATACCATTTTGATGTTCATTCCTCTCAGACCCATCACGTCAGGTATAGGCAGTGCTCCACACAAACTAGCCGGAGTTCTTGCCAAACATCTTTCCTGCCTTCTGGGGACCATCAGCCCCACTCATACACTCAGGCGACCTTCTCAACCGCATCCGCAACCTCTCCATCCGTAACAAGAAACTAAGCAGTTTGGACGTGACTTCCCTCTTCACAAAAGTACCTACCAATAAAGCCATCGAGGTTCTACGACGTAAAGTCAATCAGGACCTTAATCTTCCTCTACCTCCCGGAGATTTTGTTGACTTGATTGAACTCTGTGTTAATTTCAACTGGTTTTTCTTTCAACAACAAGCTTTACAAACAAACCTACGGCATGGGAATGGGGTCCCCAATCAGTGCCGTCCTAGCCAACTTATACATGGAACACCTAGAGTCCGAACACTTCTCAAACATCATCCCTTCAAGCGTCACTTGGTTACGTTACGTGGACGACGTCCTCGTAATAACTCCCAAACGTTTTGATGTACGGAATCTTCAGGCAAGGCTCAACGCAGTTGAACCGGCGATCCAGTTTACACTAGAAGAAGAGTCCAGTGGCAAGCTACCTTTCCTCGACGTCCTCATCCACAAAGTAGACAACAACCCAAGATTTCAAGTTTATCGGAAACCTACCAATAAAAATGATCTCACACACTTCTATTCCAGTCAAGATACCAAGACCAAAAGAGGCATCATCATCGGGTTTTTCCTAAGAGCATAATACCGAATTTATAGTCCCGAGTTTCTTGACGAGGAATGTACATACATTCACCAAACCTTCACTGAGTTACATTTTCCTTCCTTTTCATCAAAGACTGCAAGAAAAGAGCTCTTCAGATCATTAATTCTCCACGCACCAACACCACTCCCAACAAAGTTATAATTCTTCCCAACAGCCTGGTTGCACTGAACGTTTCTAAAGTACTTTCACAAGCTAACACCAGAGTCGGCATCGCTTCTAGCACTTCAATAAAGCACCACGAACCAGTCAACGCAGGGGTTTACACTATACCCTGTGGAGGCTGTGACAAGATTTATGTAGGTGAAACAGCAAGAAACCTCAACACCCGCCTCAATGAACACATTTACGCATGTAGGAACGATAGGAACCTTTTCTACTCTTTGCATGATCCTGCTCCTAACCCTATTTACAAATAACCTTGGATTCGCTGACAGGTACCTTCTATGACAGGTACCATTCTCTGACCCACGTTCGCCATAGCTTTTGGGTCAAGACATGGCCCAGTTCTACACTCCTCTCTAGCGCTAAACGTCGCATGTCCCTTCCTCCCCGCTCACCCCACCGGAGTCCCAACAGAAGAGCCTGAATTTCTCTTCTCAATATCTGTCAGACGATCGCCTTCGCTGCTGGGTTAAGCCCTGGCTCTATTTCTACGACTAAGAACACTCCTCTCCAGCACTATTCTTCGTCTGTCCCGTCTTCCCCGCTCATCCCATTTGGGATCTTACCTGAACTTTCGTTCGTTCGCTCGTTCGCACTTCAACTCCATATTGTTTCAGACTATGGAACAATGCTCTTCTCTAGACTGAGGGACTGACCACCTCAAAACTTCAAGGGTGATGGAGTGATTACATCGTCTTCAAGTATCTTCTGCTTCTATCAACTTTTCTGTACTCGACTGAAGAAGCCTACTGTGTAGGCGAAACGTTTCGAAATAAAGATACCTAACTGTTGCATATGTGTCTAACCTAACAACCTGTCGGTATTTTATACCATTTTAATGTTCAATATGTAAAGTATAAGGACGTAACGTAACGGCTTGACAAAGCTCCTGGAGAGCGAAACGTTGCCACAATAAAATGTTACATTAGTTGCACTTGTGCCCCTTTACTTTACAAATTTAGGTTAGATAAATACATGAGTGATAGGGGTTGGATTCAAGTGGGGGTTGGATTCAAGTCGGGCTTGGGCACAAGTTAACAGGGGCATCGAAGCTTATTGTAGAATGATGGACAAGATTGATGGACTGAACACATCGACTCCAGGTTGAGGGACTGATTACCTCAAACTCCTCCTCTCCTTACGCCTTTCTCTTTGTATTGGACTGATGAAGCCACTGTGTGGCGAAACATTTCCTGAATAAAGATTCCCATATGCTTCATAAGTGTCTCAATCTCCAGTATAGGTTGTGTACGAATGGTATATAATACCGACAAGATGAGATTAAGACACATGTGCAACATCTGGGTATCTTTATTGTAGACGTTTCGCCATCCAGTGGCTTTATCAATACAAATTCTAGGACATAACTTGAAGACAGTAGAACTATGTACAGAAGATGAGGTAATCAGTCCCTCAACCTAGGAGTAGGTGCGAAGAGCACCATAGTCGTGGAGATCTCCACGACTATTGTGCTCTTCGCACCTACTCCTAGGTTGAGGGACTGATTACCTCATCTTCTGTACATAGTTCTACTGTCTTCAAGTTATGTCCTAGAATTTGTATTGATAAAGCCACTGGATGGCGAAACGTCTACAATAAAGATACCCAGATGTTGCACATGTGTCTTAATCTGCGAAACGTGGGAAGACTCTTCAAAACTATAATGCCCTTTACCAACTCCAAGACTGAGGGCACATGTGCTTAGTTCTTCCTCTTGTCGGTACTGTATACCGACAAGACTGTGGCAGGACTGTGTCGAGTTTGAAATAACATTACTAACAACTGATTACCGTATTTTCCGGCATATAAGGCGCACCTTTTTTCCCACAAAAAGTATTGGAAAATCACCCTGCGCCTTATATGCTCAAAGTCAGGATTTAAGATAGGTTTTGGGTTACTTTTAGCAGTTTACTAACGTTACGTTACAACCGATTGGTAACATCGTGCGTCTTATATGCCGGAAAATACGGTAAGTTACCGACGCGTCCTTTCAGCCGAGTGATCTGTTGTATTCACAAAAAAAAGAGTCCCTTACGATCTTGAGAGAAAAAAAAACAGCAGCTTTTACTGAAACAACGTTTCGCCCTGTGTAGAGCTTTCTCAAAATAAAAGCCCCACAAGGGAGGTTCCTTGACGCTGGTAAGGGGGCTCTTGATCTAGGGAATTGGATCTGTGCTCCGGTTCCCTGAATTTAGCCTGAATACCTTCCACCCCCCCCCCCACGCGCTTTATAATCCTACGGGTTTAGAGCTCCCCCATGATCATAATAATCAAAATAAAAGAAAACTTGGTCTGTTCCACTCAAAAAAAAAAAAAAAATCACAATCCCTTTTGAGCTCGAGAAAAAACAAAGCCACAGCTTTTGAGACGACGTTTCGCCCTAGGTAGAGCTGTCTCACAAAGAAAACCTGCTCTTCTCCCAGACCTTTTTTCCAGACCTTTTTTCTAGTTTATAATCCATTATGAATATTTTTTATCTTACAGGGGAGAAATTTGATGACATTTATCTGACAGGAAATGACCTTTTGTCCGGCGCTGGTGACATTTTCCACCTGACATTTATATGTGACAAAGGTGACTACAAAGTCACAAAGGTGACTATAAGGTCACCTTCAGGTCACTGCTGTTAGAATCACAAATATAAAAAAATGGGAAAAAATTAATAGATCGATTTACCGGCGATAGATTGTTCAGATTTTAATGTAATCCGGTGATTGATTATTCAGATTTTAATGTAATTTGAGGATTGATTATTTACATTTAAAATAATTTGTCGAACTTATGGTTTCAAATACCTTAGGAAATAGCGGGAAAAAAAGCAATGTGTACCAATAAAAGGCCCACACGGGTTTATTGCTTCATAAAAATCCGTGTTGCTCCGGAAACTCATTTTTATTCCATACCTTAGTCACCCTCTTCACTCCATACCTTAGTCACCCTCTTCACTCCATACCTTAGTCACCCTCTTCATTCAATACCATGGTCACCCTCTTCACTCCATACCTTGGTCACCCTCTTCACTCCATACCTTGGTCACCCTCTTCACTCCATACCTTGGTCACCCTCTTCACTCCATACCTTGGTCACCCTCTTCACTCCATACCTTGGTCACCCTCTTCACTCAATACCTTAGTCACCCTGTTCACTCAATACCTTGGTCACCCTCTTCACTCCATGCCTTAGTCACCCTCTTCACTCCATACCTTAGTCTCCCTCTTCACTCCATACCTTAGTCACCCTCTTCACTCCATACCTTAGTCACCCTCTTCACTCCATACCTTAGTCACCCTCTTCACTCCATACCTTAGTCTCCCTCTTCACTCCATACCTTGGTCACCCTCTTCACTCCATACCTTGGTCGCCCTCTTCACTCCATACCTTAGTCACCCTCTTCACTCCATACCTTAGTCACCCTCTTCACTCCATACCTTGGTCACCCTCTTCACTCCATATCTTGGTCACCCTCTTCACTCCATACCTTCGTCACCCTCTTCACTCCATACCTTAGTCACCCTCTTCACTCCATACCTTGGTCACCCTCTTCACTCCATACCTTGGTCACCCTCTTCACTCCATACCTTGGTCACCCTCTTCACTCCATACCTTAGTCACCCTCTTCACTCCATACCTTG
>NW_027199707.1:0-28940 GCF_038502225.1 Cherax quadricarinatus | reverse complement strand
TTATTTTGTGAGACAGGACTCCAGTGACTCAAGGTGGTCCTAGTGGCATTAAGAAACAGAGAAGAGAAGCAACCCTAGAAAAGCAATTGGTACCTGAGGTGTTGATGGAAGGGGATTCCCCTTCCAAACTGTAAACAATCCACTCTCTCTCCTCCTCCAGTCTCCCATACACTAAGAAGAATCTCCAATAAAGGTAAGTGTTATGCTGTTAATGTTTCATTCATTATTTCCCATTGTATTGTTTATGTACTACATCTATATTTCATGTAAAAAATGTTTTTGTTTTAATACTTCTGGGTGTCAGGAACAGGTTAATTATATTTAAATTATTTCTTATGGGGAAAATTGATTCGAATATCGTAGATTTCGATAATAGTAGCAACTCCAGGAATGGATTAACTACGAAAAACGAGGGACCACTGTATATAGTGGCATGAGTCAGGTGAAGTGACACTTGGGTAGAGGTGCTAGTAGTAGTAGTAGTAGTAGTAGTGGAACTAAGGAGGTGAGATGGATGGCTAGTTCCACTACTACTACTACTACCACCACCTCTACCCACGTGTCACTTCACCTGACTCCTGCCGCTATGTATATGCGTTTTCTTAGTTTTCTCTGTATTAGGACTGAAGAAGCCACTCGTGGTGAAACGTTTCCTTTAATAAATGTCCTGAACTGTACATAAGTGTCTTTTTCCACATCTTGTCGGTGTCACCATACCATTTCCATTTCCTCAAAGCTTCTAGTGCCAGCCCTTTGGTAAAGAATGTGAGAAAAACATATAATTTATGAAAAAGTTTGTAGAAAAATACAAAGGTGGTGGTGGTAGAGTGGAAGCAGTTGTGATAGTGATTGATGGTGGTAGAAGGTAGTAGTGATGGTGGTAACAGTTGTAATAGTGGTAGAAGGTCTTAGTGATTGTGGTAGAGGGTTCCTTCTTTAGTGATTCAGCAATTCTACCAACTCCTCCAATGTTGTTGGAGTTATATAAGGCTACAGAAAACACCACCGCCTCAGCTGCTGCTTCACTATTATGGACGGCTTACTCTGGGTGGCCCTTATATACCCAACAACAACACAACACCTCTCGTGACATACATAGTGATTTATTTTATTCATTCTAGAGTATGTTCCATGTTTCTATGTTATTAATATTGTTTATTATGTTATATTAGTTGAATTGTGATAGTTAAATAAGCCATAGAGTTGATATTAGTGTCATATTCTCCAACAATAAACTTGCCATCCCTCCCTCACACAAACAAGTCTCCAATAAGAACATAAGAAATGAGGAACACTGCAGTAGGCCTGTTGGCTCATACTAGGCCGGTCCTTCACAAATCCAACCCACTAACAGAACAAATGCTACCCAAGCAATAAACTCAGGTGCAATTCCGACTCAAATCCAACCCCTCTCACTCATGTATTTATCCAACCTAAATTTGAAACTACTCAATGTTTTAGCTTGGATCACCCTACTAGGCAGACCGTTCCACTCATCAACTACCCCTATTACCAATGTTCATTTATACATTTTATTAGTGCTCTACATTTATTTGGCATTTTTTCTGCATGTAAATCTATATTTATGCTAGGGAAGTGACCCCTGAAGTGACCTAGAGTCCTTATGGAGGGGGATTCCCCTTCCAAACAATAACCTCTCTTCCCTCTCTCCTCCTCCCTGTCTTCCATTCATCAACAACAGCCTTCAATAAAGGTAACTGTCATGTTGAATGTTCATTCTTTTGTGCATGTAAATCTATCTTTTAGGTAAAAAAAAAATTGTTGTTGATACTTCTGGGTGTCTGGAACGAATTAATTGGATTTACATTATTTCTTATGGGGAAAATTGATTCGAAAATCGTCTATTTGGATAATAGTCCCACTTCCAGGAACGGATTAAGGATGATAATTGAGGGACCACTGTATAGTAAATTCATAAAGCAGTAATATAGTCGATTATTATCATTATCAAGTACAGTGGCACCTCGGGATGCGAACACCTCAGAACTCGAACAGTGTATTTATGTAAGTGCTTTTGTAAGTGTGTGTTTGGGGCTCTGAAATGGATTAACCTAATTTACATTATTCCTCATGGGAACAAATTCGTTCGGTATCAGCACTCGAACAGCCTTCTGGAACAAATTAAATTCATATCCCGAGGTACCACTGTATTATGTACTGTTCATAACTGTGTTGTACTGTTATACAACTGGCAGCGCAGTAGGTTTGTTTACACCATCGTATATGCGGTCCATCAGTGACCAAAACGTTGTTATGCAGCGCATGACTATACATGGAGAGGGTTTCGGGGGTCCCCCCCCCGGCCCAGTCTGTAACCAGACCTGTACACTACAGAAGAGAAATAAATTTATTATTATTAGCCTCGGAATTGAGTGGTGCTGTGGATCTTGATGCAAGGAGTGGAGCGTGGACAATTCATGGGAAGAGGACCATAATGCTGGGTAAGGGCTCTTGATCTGAGGGATTAGAGATGCCCTTCACCTCCTGGGCTCAAACCTGATTACCTCCCATCTTCCAAGCACTGTATTTAATGGTTTGTAATTGTTTATAGCCACAAGAACAGAGTAATTTGTTCATCATACGTATAATTTTTTAAAAATTTACAAAGGCTAAAGCATTTATTACTTCATGTTTTAAACCATACCATGAGATAAGATAAGATAAGATTTCATTCGGATTTTTAACCCCGGAGGGTTAGCCACCCAGGATAACCCAAGAAAGTCAGTGCGTCATCGAGGACTGTCTAACTTATTTCCATTGGGGTCCTTAATCTTGTCCCCCAGGATGCCACCCACACCAGTCGACTAACACCCAGGTACCTATTTGCTGCTAGGTGAACAGGACAATAGGTGTAAGGAAACGTGTCGAAATGTTTCCACCCGCCGGGAATCGAACCCAGGCCCTCCGTGTGTGAAGCGGGAGCTTTAGCCACCAGGCCACCGGGCCAGGGTTAGAACCTGTGATCAGGGCCAGACTCATGGAACTCTGTGTTCATCAAGAACTGCAAGAAGCCCCTATCACGAGCCTTTTCCATCCTATGGAGAGGGAGCATGGACACGGGGGTCGTCCCACAGTTACTAAAAACAACAGACATAGCCCCACTCGACAAAGGGGGCAGTAAAGCAACAGCAAAGAACTACAGACCAATAGCACTAACATCCCATATCATAAAACTCTTTGAAAGGGTCCTAAGAAGCAAGATCACCACCCATCTAGAAACCCATCAGTTACACAACCCAGGGCAACATGGGTTTAGAACAGGTCGCTCCTGTCTGTCTCAACTATTGGATCACTACGACAAGGTCCTAAATGCATTAGAAGACAAAAAGAATGCAGATGTAATATATACAGACTTTGCAAAAGCCTTCGACAAGTGTGACCATGGCGTAATAGCGCACAAAATGCGTGCTAAAGGAATAACAGGAAAAGTCGGTCGATGGATCTATAATTTCCTCACTAACAGAACACAGAGAGTAGTCGTCAACAGAGTAAAGTCCGAGGCAGCTACGGTGAAAAGCTCTGTTCCACAAGGCACAGTACTCGCTCCCATCTTGTTCCTCATCCTCATATCCGACATAGACAAGGATGTCAGCCACAGCACCGTGTTTTCCTCTGCAGATGACACCCGAGTCTGCATGACAGTGTCTTCCATTGCAAACACTGCAAGGCTCCAGGCGGACATCAACCAAATCTTTCAGTGGGCTGCAGAAAACAATATGAAGTTCAACGATGAGAAATTTCAATTACTCAGATATGGTAAACATGAGGAAATTAAATCTTCATCAGAGTACAAAACAAATTCTGGCCACAAAATAGAGCGAAACACCAACGTCAAAGACCTGGGAGTGATCATGTCGGAGGATCTCACCTTCAAGGACCATAACATTGTATCAATCGCATCTGCTAGAAAAATGACAGGATGGATAATGAGAACCTTCAAAACTAGGGAGGCCAAGCCCATGATGACACTCTTCAGGTCACTTGTTCTATCTAGGCTGGAATATTGCTGCACACTAACAGCACCTTTCAAGGCAGGTGAAATTGCCGACCTAGAAAATGTACAGAGAACTTTCACGGCGCGCATAACGGAGATAAAACACCTCAATTACTGGGAGCGCTTGAGGTTCCTAAACCTGTATTCCCTGGAATGCAGGAGGGAGAGATACATGATTATATACACCTGGAAAATCCTAGAGGGACTAGTACCGAACTTGCACACGAAAATCACTCACTACGAAAGCAAAAGACTTGGCAGACGATGCAACATCCCCCCAATGAAAAGCAGGGGTGTCACTAGCACGTTAAGAGACCATACAATAAGTGTCAGGGGCCCGAGACTGTTCAGCTGCCTCCCAGCACACATAAGGGGATTACCAACAGACCCCTGGCAGTCTTCAAGCTGGCACTGGACAAGCACCTAAAGTCAGTTCCTGATCAGCCGGGCTGTGGCTCGTACGTTGGTTTGCGTGCAGCCAGCAGCAACAGCCTGGTTGATCAGGCTCTGATCCACCAGGAGGCCTGGTCACAGACCGGGCCGCGGGGGCGTTGACCCCCAGAACTCTCTCCAGGTAAACTCCAGATCGCGGGTTCTAACCCCATCCTTGGTATGGTTTGTTTGGAATCGTGTCGTTACGATTTTGCGAGTCATGCTTCATGTTTTAATATGTTCCATAATAATAATAATATTTATTTTATTTATTAACACATTGGCTGTTTCCCACCAACGAAAAACTTTCATCATTCACTCCATCACTGTCTTGCCAGAGGCGTGCTTACACTACAGTTATAAAACTACAACATTAACACCCCTCCTTCAGAGTGTCAGCACTGTACTTCCCATCTCCAGGAATCAAGTCTGGCCTGCCAGTTTTCCTGAATTCCTCCATAAACGTTACCTTGCTTACACTCCAACAGCACGTTAAGTTCCAGAAACCATTTGTCTCCATTTGCTCCTATCTAACACATTCACGCACACTTGCTGGAAGTCCAAGCCCTCGCTCACAAAACCTCCTTTACCCCCTCCCTCCAACCTTTCCTAGGCTGATCCCTACCCCACCTTCCCTCCACTACAGATTTATATAATCTCGAAGTCATTCTGTTTCATTCCATCCTCTCCACATGTCCAAACCATCTCAGTAACCCCTCCTCAGCCCTCTGGATAATAGTTTTGGTTATCCCACACCTCCTCCTAATCTCCAAACTACGAATTCTCAGCATTATATTCACACCACATATTGCCCTCAGACATGACATCTCCACTGTCTCCAGCCTTCTCCTTGTTGCAACATTCACAACCCATACCTCACATCCATACAAGAGTGTTGGTATAACTATGCTCTCATACATTCCACTCTTTGCTTTCATGGATAAAGTTCTTTGTCTCTGCAGACTCCTCGGTGCACCACTCACCTTTTTCCCCTCATCAATTCTATGATTCATCTCATCTTTCATAGACCCATCTGCTGACACGTCCACTCGCAAATATCGGAATACATTCACCTCCTCCATACACTCTCCCTCCGATATGATATCCAATCTTCCGTTACCTAATTTTTTTGTTACCCTCATCACCTTGCTCTTTCCTATATTCACTTCTAATTTCCTACTTTTACATACCCTATCAAACTCATCAACCAACTTTTGCAACTTCTCTTCAGAATCTCTCAAAAGTACAGTGCCATCAGCAAAGAGCAACTGTGACAACTCCCACATTGTGTTAGATTCTTTATCCTTTAACCTCACACCTCTTGGCAACACCCAAGCATTCACTTCTCTTACAACTCAGTCTATAAATATACTGAACAACGATGATGACATAATAATCTTAGGTAGTAGGTTGGTAGACAGCAACCACCCAGGGAGGTACTACCGTCATGCCAAGTGAGTGTAAAACGGAAGCCTGTAATTGTTTTACATGATGGTAGGATTGCTGGTGTCTTTTGTCTGTCTCATAAACATGCAAGATTTCAGGTATGTCTTGTTACTTCTACTTACACTTAGGTCACACTACACATACATGTACAAGCGTATATATACACACCCCTCTGGGTTTTCTTCTGTTTTCTTTCTAGTTCTTGTTCTTGTTTATTTCCTCTTATCTCCATGGGGAAGTGGAACAGAATTCTTCCCCCGTAAGCCGTGCGTGTTGTAAGAGGCGACGGGAGCAAGGGGCTAGTAACCCCTTCTCCCTTTATAAATTACTAAATTTAAAAAGAGAAACTTTCGTTTTTCTTTTTTGGGCCACCCTGCCTTGGTGGGATACTGCCGGTTTGTTGAAACAAAAAATAATAATAAAGATAAAGAATCACACACAAAGTGGGAGTTGTCACAGCTGCTCTTTGCTGATGACACTGTGCTCTTGGGAGATTCTGAAGAGAAGTTGCAGAGATTGGTGGATGAATTTGGTAGGGTGTGCAAAAGAAGAAAATTAAAGGTGAATACAGGAAAGAGTAAGGTTATGAGGATAACAAAAAGATTAGGTGATGAAAGATTGAATATCAGATTGGAGGGAGAGAGTATGGAGGAGGTGAACGTATTCAGATATTTGGGAGTGGACGTGTCAGCGGATGGGTCTATGAAAGATGAGGTGAATCATAGAATTGATGAGGGAAAAAGAGTGAGTGGTGCACTTAGGAGTCTGTGGAGACAAAGAACTTTGTCCTTGGAGGCAAAGAGGGGAATGTATGAGAGTATAGTTTTACCAACGCTCTTATGTGGGTGTGAAGCGTGGGTGATGAATGTTGCAGCGAGGAGAAGGCTGGAGGCAGTGGAGATGTCATGTCTGAGGGCAATGTGTGGTGTGAATATAATGCAGAGAATTCGTAGTTTGGAAGTTAGGAGGAGGTGCGGGATTACCAAAACTGTTGTCCAGAGGGCTGAGGAAGGGTTGTTGAGGTGGTTCGGACATGTAGAGAGAATGGAGCGAAACAGAATGACTTCAAGAGTGTATCAGTCTGTAGTGGAAGGAAGGCGGGGTAGGGGTCGGCCTAGGAAGGGTTGGAGGGAGGGGGTAAAGGAGGTTTTGTGTGCGAGGGGCTTGGACTTCCAGCAGGCATGCGTGAGCGTGTTTGATAGGAGTGAATGGAGACAAATGGTTTTTAATACTTGACGTGCTGTTGGAGTGTGAGCAAAGTAACATTTATGAAGGGATTCAGGGAAACCGGCAGGCCGGACTTGAGTCCTGGAGATGGGAAGTACAGTGCCTGCACTCTGAAGGAGGGGTGTTAATGTTGCAGTTTAAAAACTGTAGTGTAAAGCACCCTTCTGGCAAGACAGTGATGGAGTGAATGATGGTGAAAGTTTTTCTTTTTCGGGCCACCCTGCCTTGGTGGGAATCGGCCGGTGTGATAATAAAAAAAAAAAAAATAATGTCTTTATTTCTACAAGTACATGTACAAGGTATACAGACCATAGCTGACATCAATTACATACTACTATATAGAAAACTGCTTGTTATGCTGAGCATTTCCTGCAAATTAGGTCAGTGTCCCAGGATGCGACCCACACCAGTCCACTAACACCCAGGTACCTATTTTACTGATGGGTGAACATGGGCAGTAGGTGTCTTAAGGAAACACATCCTAATGTGTCCATCCGTACCTAGTCTATCACTGTACATGCCCCGCTGTTCTCCATAATCTATTACCCATCTCCCTTTTGCCACCTGATACCCTCGCTTCCTTCCTGCCCTGCAGCACTGTGTAGCCCTTGTAGTTTAGCGCTTCTTTTTTATTATAATAATAATAATAATATAATAATAATATTGGCAGTTTGGAGGGATATGTTGTGTATCTTTATACGTATATACAGTGGACCCCCGACTAACGATCAGCTCCCAACTTGACCAATTATTTAAGTGTATTTTTGTAAGTGCTTTTGTACGTGTATTTTTGGGGGTCAGAAACGGACTAATCTAATTCACAATATTCCTTATGGGAACAAATTCGGTCTATAACGGCACCCGAACAGACTTCTGGATTGAAATAATATCGTTAGTCGGGGGTCCACTGTACTTCTAAACTGTTGTATTCTGAGCACCTTTGCAAAAACAGTGATAATGTGTGAGTGAGGTGAAAGTGTTGAATGATGATTAAAGTATTTTCTTTTTGGGGATTTTCTTTCTTTGTTGGGTCACTCTGCCTCGGTGGGAGATGGCTCTAGGATTTTCCAAGTGTATATAATCATGTATCTCTCCCGCATGCGTTCTAGGGAGTACAGGTTCAGGAACTTTAAGCGTTCCCAGTAATTGAGGTGTTTTATCGCAGTTACGTGTGCCGTGAAGGTTCTCTGTACATTTTCTAGGTCAGCAATTTCACCTGCCTTGAAAGGTGGTGTTAATGTGCAGCAATATTCCAGTCTAGATAGAACAAGTGACCTAAAGAGTGTCATCATGGGCTGACTAGTTTTACAAGAACCGACTTTATGCACAGGGGAAGCTCCAGAAGATTGATACAGGAGGGGCTCAGGGAATGGTAGTCTGATTAGAACTGGGGTTAGAGTACTTGTCTTGTGGAAAAGAATACTTGTGTACACTCACGACTCTCTCTATTTCAACATACTGGTTGTCTCCCACCGAGGCACGGTGACCCGAAAAGAAAAGCGAAAGTTTTTCTTTTTACATTTAGTAATTTGTACAGGAGAAGTGTTTCTAGCACCTTGCTGCCGGCAACTGAATTGAACAACTATAGACCTATATCAAACCTGCCCTTACTTTCTAAAATATTCAAAAAACAATACACAAACGACTTTACTCCTACCTTATATTCAGCAACATACTCAACCCATGCCGGTTTGAGTTGAGACCAAAAAACAAAAGCACCAATGATGCTATTACACAAATACTTGAACTATTGTATACAGCCCTTGATAAAAATGAATATTCTCTGGGGCTCTTCATTGACCTATGGAAAGCGCTTGAAACAGTGGACCACAATCTCCTGCACATAAAAAAGTAAATCATTATGACATCAGAGGAGATTCCCTTGATTACACAAAATCTTAACGATAGACACCAGTATGTATACGCAAATGGAGTCGACTCCACTACCCAGCCTGTAGCTGTTGGAGTGTCCCAGGGTAGTGTCCTAGGCCCACGCCTCTTTCTCATCTACATCAGTAATCTCCCCAATGCATCTCAACTCCTTAAACCAGCTCTGTTCACAGATGACACTACTTATGTCAACTCCCACTCAAACCCGGGTGCCAGTACTGACCGAATTTGTTCCCATAAGGAATATTGTGAAGTAGATTAGTCCATTTCAGACCCCCAAACATACACGTACAAACGCACTTACATAAATACACTTACATAATTGGTCGCATTTGGAGGTGATCGTTAAGCGGGAGTCCACTGTACTTAGAAACACTGTAAACAATGAGCTTCTAAAAATACATACTTAAATGATGACCAACAAAGTCACTCTCAACATAGACAAAACAAACTTTAAGCTGTTTGGAAACAGAGCCTTAAATATCCAACTTAATATATTGATAAATACTTCCCCTATTTCAAGACACACTGAGGGTAAAGTTTTAGGTCTTCTCCTTGACTGTAATCTTAAATTTTATTCCCACATCCAGCATATATCCAAGAAAATTTCCAAATCAGTAGGCAGCCTTTCCAAGATACGATACTATGTACCCAAAACGACACTCCTTACCCTATACCACTCATTAATATATCCCTACCTCACCTATGGTATTTGTGCCCGGGGATCAACCACAGCCAACCACCTTAAACCTTTAATAACCCAATAAAAAGCTGTTGTGCGGATGATAACCACTTCCTGTGCTAGACAACACATCCCACCACTTTTCAAAAGCCTGAACTTGCTAAAGTGGACCCTCACCTAATGATATTAATTGGTACCCGAGAACGAATATTTTTAGGCGAGTTTTTTAGCATTAGCCGAGGAAAAAGTTAAAGTTAAAATGTATCGTTAGGTGAATTTAACATTATGCGATGCGTTCGTTAGGCGAGGGTCCACTGTATACAAGACATACACTCATATTAATGTGCCTACATATACAGAACATTATACTTCAATATGACCCCTTCGCTTAAACTTCTCCTTGATAGCTACAACAGAACACAGTCACAATGCAAGGCATAAGGCACTTGTCAACATCCCTCGTGTCAGTCTCGCACTATGCAGAAATGCTATGCATATAAAGGGCCCAAAGATCTGGAATTCACTACCTGAACCAATAAAGGATCCCCTGACTAATAAATTTAGGATTTCCTAAAAATCAACCAAAACAACTTCTAATCAGTTAGTACACTGGTACCCCGAGTTTCGGCCATAATTAATTTCCAAGGCTGTTTGAGTGCCGTTACCAAACAAATTTGTTCCCATGAGGAATAATGTAAATTAGATTAATCCATTTCCGACCCCCAAAAATACACTTACAAAAACACTTAAAATAATACACTTACATAATTGTTCGAGTTGGGAGCTGTACGAAACTTAGGGTACCACTGTACGTATATTGTAAGTCAAGGAGCACCTGTACATATATATAAACGTGTATATGTGTTTTCAGACTGGGCGGGGATCAACCTGTCGGATGCGTTGAGGCTGGGTGTAGTGTGTTCGGTGGGTGGTATATACCTGGACCTGGACATGTGGGTGGTGGCTCCCTTACCCTCCAGTGAGGCCTGGATAGGTCGTGAGCGCTGGGATCACCTCTCCAATGGTGCCTTCAAGTGAGTCTCTTATAGTGTACTATTATGCCAGTCCAGGATGCCTTTCTTGAAAAATCAATAATATACTTATAAATCTGATTTCCTAGTTCCATGGTTTATGTTGTATAAGATTTTATTTGGATTTTTAACCCCAGAGGGTCAGCCACCCAGGATAACCCAAGAAAGTCAGTGCATCATCGAGGACTGTCTAACTTATTTCCATTGTGGTCCTCAATCTTGTCCCCCAGGATGCAACCCACACCATTACTCCAATATGGAAAACGTGAGGAAATTAAAACTATATTGGAGTATGAAACAAATTCCAACCACACAATAGAGCGAAAAAATAACGTCAAAGACCTGGGAGTGATCATGTCGGAGGATCTCACCTTCAAGGACCATAACATTGTATCAATCGCATCTGCTAGAAAAATGACAGGATGGATAATGAGAACCTTCAAAACTAGGGATGCCAAGCCCATGATGACACTCTTCAGGTCACTTGTTCTATCTAGGCTGGAATATTGCTGCACACTAACAGCACCTTTCAAGGCAGGTGAAATTGCTGACCTAGAAAATGTACAGAGAACCTTCATGGCACACATAATTGCAATAAAACACCTCAATTACAAGGAACACTTCCTCAACCTGTACTCCCTAGAATGCAAGAGGGAGAGATACATGATTATATACACTTGGAAAATCCTAGAGGGATTAGTACCAAACTGCACGCGAAAATCACTCCCTATGAAAGCAAAAGACTCGGCAGACGATGCAACATCCCCCAATGAAAAGCAGGTGTGCCACTAGCACGATAAGCTACAACACAATAAGTGTCAGGGGCCCAAGACTGTTCAGTTGCCTCCCAGCATACATAAGGGGGATTACCAATAGACCCCTGACTGTCTTCAAGAAGGCACTGGACAGGCACCTAAAGTCAGTACTTGACCAGCCGGGCTGTGGTTTGGACGTTGGGTTGTGTGTGGCCAGCAATAACAGCCTGGTTGATCAGGCTCTAATCCACCATGAGGCCTGGTCACAAACCAGGCCACAGGGGGCATTGACCCCTGAAACCCTCTCCAGATATACTCCAGTTGAATAGCACCCAGGTACCTACTTGCTGGGTGAACAGGACAACAGGTGTAAGGAAACACTCCCAGTGTTTCCACCTTTGCCGGGAATCGCACCGGGACCCTCAGGGTGTGAAGCGAGAGTTATGCCAGCCAGGCCACAGGGCCTAATCTATCTGTACCTCATCTTTAGTGTTTGTGCCCGGGGGATCTGCTACAACAAATCACCTAAAGCCAATAGTAACTTAACAAATAACTATCGTTCAAATCACTCAAACAAATGCTGGACAACACACACACACTTCCCCCAATCCTCCACTTCTCAAAAGTTTAACCCTACTGTACTTAACAAACATTCACTCATATTACTGTGCATGCTATGTATATAACATACATAACATTCACTCATACTATTGTGCATGATATACGTATATAACATACATAACATTCACTTATACAGCCTCTCCTCACTTAGCGATGTACTCATTGACTGACGCCACAGACTTATGATGGGCTCTCTGACCAGTATTCATACCTAAATAATTTATATTAGAGCTGATTTCCTCTATTCTGTTTATGTACTACCATCCTGTGGTAGTAGGTTAGTAGACAGCAGCCACCCAGGGAGGTACTACCATCCTGTGGTAGTAGGTTAGTAGACAGCAGCCACCCAGGGAGGTACTACCATCCTGTGGTAGTAGGTTGGTAGACAGCAACCACCCAGGGAGGTACTACCGTCCTGTGGTAGTAGGTTAGTAGACAGCACCACCCAGGGAGGTACAACCATCCTGTGGTAGTAGGTTGGTAGACAGCAACCACCCAGGGAGGTACTACCGTCTTGTGGTAGTAGGTTGGTAGACAGCAACCACCCAGGGAGGTACTACCATCCTGTGGTAGTAGGTTGGTAGACAGCAACCACCCAGGGAGGTACTACCATCCTGTGGTAGTAGGTTGGTAGACAACAACCACCCAGGGAGGTACTACCATCCTGTGGTAGTAGGTTGGTAGACAGCAACCACCCAGGGAGGTACTACTGACCTGTGGTAGTAGGTTGGTAGACAGCAACCACCCAGGGAGGTACTACCATCCTGTGGTAGTAGGTTGGTAGACAGCAACCACCCATGGAGGTACAGTGGTACCCTGAGTTTCGTACAGCTCCCAACTCGAAGAATTATGCAAATGTATTGTTGTCAGTGCTTTTGTAAGTGTATTTTTGGGGGTCTGAAACGGACTAATGTAATTTACATTTTTCCTTATGGGAGCAAATTCATTCGGTAACGGCACTTGAACAGCCTTCTGGAACGGATTATTGCTGAAACTCAGGGTACCACTGTACTACCGTCCTGCCAAGTGAGTGTAAAACAGAAGCCTGTAATTGTTCTACATGATGGTAGGATTGCTGGTGTCTTTTTTTTCTGTCTCATAAACATGCAAGATTTCAGGTACGTCTTGCTACTTCTACTTACACTTAGGTCACACTACACATACATGTACAAGCATATGCAGTGGACCCTCGGTTATCGGCCATTCCTGCTATCGGCCAACTCGGTGATCGGCTAGTTTTTCGGCTCCCGGTGATCGGCCATTTTGGTGATCGACCTTTTGGACGCATCCGTCCGCTGGCTGGGACTGCTCGTGCGTCAGTTTGGCTGTGTCTTTAGATGCGTGAGGAAGCTTCTGCTCATACATTCAAACATTTCACTTGTTTACCATTGTTTTTATTGGTTTTTCCCTGCAGTGCAACTGTGAAATAAGTAACCATGGCTCCAAAGAAAGTTCTTAGTAAAGTTCCTGTGGTAAAGAAAGTGAAAAACGCTGTGGAATTTAAGCATGAAGTGATACAAAAATATGAGAGCGGTATGAAGGTGGTGGAACTTGCCAGGATGTACAGCAAGAATAAATCAACAATTACATCCATCCTGGCAAAGAAAGAACAAATCAGAGATGCTAATGTTGCAAAAGGAGTAACTTTTCTAACTAAACAAAGGACACCGATAATGGAAGAGATGGAAAAGTTATTATTGTGGATTAAGGAAAAAGAATTAGTGGGAGACAGTGTTGTGGAGTCGATCATTTGTGAGAAGGCAAGGCAGTTGCATGAGGATCTTGCAAAGAAAATACCTGGAACAAGTGCTGCAGTTTGTGAATTTAGGGCCAGCAAAGGATGGCTTGATAGATTTAAGAAGCATAGTGGCATACAGTGTTGTAAGTCATGGTGAGGCTGCAAGTTCTGACAAATGTGCGGCTGAAAAGTATGTTCACAAATTCCAGGACTATGTAAAGGCTGAAGGATTCGAACCCCAACAAGTTTTCAATTGTGACGAAACAGGCCTGTTTTGGAAGAAAATGCTGAAGAGGACCTACATTACCCAGGGGAAAAGGCACTGCCAGGACACAAGCCTATGAAAGACAGGCTGACGCTTTTATTGTGTGGTAATGCTAGTGGGGATTTTAAAGTGAAGCCTTTACTTGTGTATCACTTAGAAAATCCCAGAGTGTTTAAGAAAAACAATGTCATGAAGAATAGATTGTGTGTGATGTGGAAAGTTAATCATAAGGCATGGGTCACAAGGCAAATTTTGAAAGAGTGGGTAAATGATGTGTTGGGCCCAAGTGTGAAAAAATACCTCCTGGAGAAGAAATTGCCACTCAGGTGCCTCCTGTTACTGGACAATGCTCCTGCACATCCTCCAGACTTGCAAGACCAAGTATTTAGGGACTTCAGCTTTAAAAAAGTGAAGTTCTTGCCTCCTAACACCACTCCTCTCCTCCAGCCCATGGACCAGCAGGCCATTTCTAACTTCAAAAAACTCTACACAAAAGCAGTGTTTCAAAAGTGCTTTGAAGTGGCCTTGGACACTCAGTTGACCCTAAGAGAGTTCTGGAGGAATCACTTCACTATCCTCCTTTGCATAAGCCTTATAGGTAAGGCTTGGGAGGGAGTGACTTCCAGGACTTTGAACTCTGCTTGGAGAAAACTGTGGCCAGATTATGTCCAAGAGAGGGATTTTGAAGGGTTTGAGACTCGCTGTGACACTGACCCATCCGACCCTGTGGACTCTATTGTGTCTTTGGGGAAGTCCCTGGGGTTGGAGGTGAGTGGTGAGGATGTGGAAGAGTTGGTGGAGGACCACAGGGAAGAGCTTACCACTGAAGAGCTGCAAGAGCTTCAACTGGAACAGCAACAGACTGCCGCTGAGGAACTTGCTTCAGAGGAGGAGGAAGAGGGAGTGAAGGAGGTGCCTTCTTCAGAGATTAAAGAGGCGTGCAGTGTGGACCAGGGTGCAAGCTTTTGTAGAGAAACACCACCCTGACAAAGCTGAAACAAGCCATATCTGCAACATGTTTAGTGACAAAACCCCGTCCCACTTCAGGGAAATCTTAAAGAGACGCCAGAAACAGAGCACTCTGGACAGTTATTTTGTGAAACAGGGGTCCAGTGACTCTCAAGCTAGTCCTAGTGGCATTAAAAGACAGAGAAGGGCAGTAACCCCAGAGAGGGCTTTACCTGAAGTCCTCATGGAGGGGGATTCCCCTTCCAAACACTAACTCCTCCCTCTTTCCTCCTCCCTATCTTCCAGAAGCCAGCATTAGCCTTCAATAAAGGCATGTAATACTTACATAATTGTAAAAAAAGAATTTTTTTTTTGTGAATACAGTGGACCCCCGGTTAACGATATTTTTTCACTCCAGAAGTATGTTCAGGTGCCAGTACTGACCGAATTTGTTCCCATAAGGAATATTGTGAAGTAGATTAGTCCATTTCAGACCCCCAAGCATACACGTACAAACGCACTTACATAAATACACTTACATAATTGGTCGCATTCGGAGGTGATCGTTATGTGGGGGTTCACTGTATTTTTGTTTGGAACGAATTAATTTTATTTCCATTAATTCTTATGGGAAATGTTAATTTGATTATCGGCCATTTCGGTTATCAGCCGATAACCGGGGGTCCACTGTACTCTACACTTTAACCCTTAAACTGTCTAAACATAGATCTACGTTTACGTGTGTAGCACTCTGATCTTGATTTTCCCCATTTGAAAGCATGTAAAAAAAAACATAGCTCTACGTTTGGACAGTTTAGGGGTTAAGGGGCTTTCTGCATGTACACCCAAATGTCATCCATCTCTGCACATTGTATCATGCTGAAATAAGGAATCTAAGCATCATACTCTTATAGGGAGTACTTTGGTGTACAGAATTGTAACTGGTCCTCTAGAATTTTCCAGGTGCAAATTTTGATGCATCTTTTTCTCATAAATTCCATTGAGTATACAGCCTCTCCTCACTCAACGATGGAGTTCTGTTCCTAAGACCACGTCGGTAAACAAATTCATCGCTAAGCAAGGAGCATATTATAATGGTAGAGAGTTTGTGTCAACCATCTTTGATATTGTTTTAATGACACCTTTGCACCATTTATAAAATTTCTGGTATATTTTTAAATGTTTATACAGCAGTGTGCTGTATATTGTAATAAACAGAATAGAGGAAATCTACTCTAATATACATTATTTAAGTATGCATACTGGTCAGAGAGCCTGTCGTAAGTCCAAGTCGTTGGCAAACAAGTACGTCGCTAAGTGAGGAGAGGGTGTAGTTCGAGGTATGGGCAAATCTCCTTACACCATTGGCCCTTGTTCACCCAGTAGTAAATAGGTACCTGGGTGTTAGTTGGACGACTCATGAAATCATAACACGATTGCAAGCAAACCACGGAATGGGAGGGAACTGAACCCATGGCAAGTAAGTCCTAGTTGGGTGATGTGGGTGGCATCCTGTGCTATTTATTTATTTATTTTATGTCTTTCCAAACAGTACATTGAGATTTTATATTTACACTAGTAGGTTCCAATGCAAAGAGAGCCTCTATTATGCCTTGGTATTATGGGCCAACTTAACATTATTGTCTTACAGACTACTTAACAATTAGAATTATATCATAGCTGTACAGTTGAATATTAATTATATTATAGTTGTACAGTAGATTATTAATTATAAGTGAATCAAAATTTGTATAATACAAAGATATATTTATATCCGAAAATGTTTTTTTGTGAAATCAATGATTCAATTATATTCGTGTCAACAATGGATAAAAGGTTCAAAGTGATTGTTGAAGTTATGATGTGGGAGTACATAGGTGAGTAAGTGTGTACTGAGTATTTAGCATTTAGTCTAGGGTGGTTAGGTGGCTTTTGAGAAGAGTTTTAAATTGATTTGAACCCCTTCAGGGTCCAAGGCCAAAATCTGAAGTGGTGCTCCAGTGTCCAAGAAATTTTGAAAAAAAAAAAATTATTTTTTCTTACAGAACTAAAGAGCATATTTTTGTGAAGGTAATAAGACAAAAAAAAAATTCTGATCAGTACTTACCGAGATACAGTGCCGAGAAGTTTGTCGAAAATGATGTGGTGGCGGCAACATCGACGAATTCCACATACGCGCATTACATTATTTTGCGGTTTTTGTTGTTTTTTCTTTTCTTTTCCATTTTTTTTCTATTCCTAGTAACATTTGGGGCCTGAGAGACCACTACTGTATATAATGTATATATATAAACTCACTGTATTGAACACAATAACCGCACTAAAGTTATTATCATATCATTGTTTACCACTGTTGTTTATTACAATAAACATGTACAAATATTGTATAATACTAATGTTCTATCATATATTTACATATTTACAATCACTGGACATGGTTTTAGAACTGCTGGAGCTTGTGGAACTCCTTGAAACAAGGCACCATGCACAGAGGTACCTTATATTCCTCACACATAAACCGAGTGTCTTTGCGTCTTTGTTGCCGTCGTTTTGTTTGTGCACAGACGATGCATCTCTTCTGAGCAAATTTCTTCTGAGTTGAAGGAAGCTGTATTATGAAATGATCACCTTCTCTTCTCAAACGCTTGGGTATATTGTGATGAATTCGAGGACCATGTTGTATTGCAGGTGTTGTTACCTGGTACTTCATTATGAGTTGTCTGACAACAGACAAACAAAATTCACCATACGGTGGTCTGTTGCCAGTCTTTATTTGGTACATATTATATGCATTGAGCATTGAAATGTCCATGAGATGGAAGAAAAGTTTCATGTACCACTTGTAACTCTTACGAACACAGTCAACAAAACCAATCTGCATGTCACACTTGTCAACCAAGCGCATGTTTTGTGTATAATCAATCACTGTCACTGGTTTTCGAATACGTTCATTAGTCACTCGATCAACTTTGCCACTGTCTTGCATTTCATTACGGTGAATGGTTGTCAACAATGTGACATCTCGTTTGTCATGCCACCGTAATGCCATGATGTCATTGGCAGTAAACACCTGCACGTCATCACCACGAGCACCTGTGTTGAGCCTGGGCATATGTTTACGATTAGAACGCACTGTGCCACACACATCTGTCTTGTTCACTCGCATGAAATCACTGAGTAATGGGCTTGTGTACCAGTTATCGGTATATAATGTATGCCCCTTACCAAGATAAGGTGCCATCATGTTTCTCACTACGTCACCTGAGATACCCAATAACATCTTGGTATCTTTCAATGTTTTACTACCCGTGTATACAACAATATCCAACACCAGGCCACTGTCACAATCACAGAGTACAAACAGTTTTATACCAAAGCGTTTCCTCTTGCTCGGTATATACTGCTTGAATGACAGTCTACCTTTGAACAAAATCAAAGACTCGTCAATTACAAGATTCTTGAATGGATAAAAGTATATGCTGAACTTTTGTTTGAGATACATGAAAACATTTCTAATCTTGTATAACCTGTCACTTCTGTCAGGCCTGGTTTTGTCAGAGAAGTGCAACATACGTAAGAGTAGGATAAACCTGTTCACTGGTATGATTTCACTGAAGACCGGGGTAGAAATTAGCTGATCTGTGGACCAGTATGCTTTTATATTATGCTTATAGACGTGAGGCATAAGCATTATTGTTGCAAAAAGCAAATACATTTCTGCAACAGTCGTCTCTTTCCACCTGTGTAGTCTTGACTGTGGTGATAAGATCATATTTGCCATGGTGTACTCAAAATACTTATTACTTTCCCTGACAATAATTTCCATCAATGGCTGGTCAAAGAATAATTCAAAGAATTCCAGTTCATTGGCAGTGGTTCCAAGGGGACAAGTAGGTAGAATTCCATTTTGAGAATCATCAAAGTGGTGAGGCTTGGGAACAAAATTGGGATTTTGCTGCCAATCCCACATACGGTTTGCTGGTGGATACTGGACGTCATAGGCTGGTTGTGCGGGTGGTTGTGGTTGTGGTGGGCTGGTGACTGGCGCTCCGCTTTGTCCTTGAACTGACGAGTCAGCAGTGTGGGTCCCAGCGTGGCTTGGTGAGTCACGCATGGCAGTGCCACTACCATCACCACTAACACCACCTACTGATGCCTGTGGTCTATCCATGCCAAGTGTAGCCACATCATCCTCACTATCACTACCTAAAACTGGTGGTGGGCCATGGGATGTACTCCGGGATGTACTCCGTCCCCTGGGCACAGCATAGGGTACACTACCCGAGCGCATGCAGCGGCGAACATACCGACGCTTCACTGGTGAATATGATTCCTCACTATCACTACTCGATTGATCGTCGAGCGCAATAAAATCACAATCCACGTCACTATCATCATCATTACTGAAGTCAGAGGCCTGGCCACGCGAAAATATTAGTTTTCTCTTGCGGTGAGGAACAACCGACCGTGAGTCACGAGTGCCCACACCAGAGATAGAAGGTTGAGGATCGTCAGGGTTTTCTGCACTTATCGATATCCTGGTCATTCTTTTCGGTCACTAACTGATCAAAGCCGTAGAATTCGTCTTCATTTCCACTTCCGTCAGTGTCAGAACTATCAGATAGGAAGAGGAGAGTCCCAATTTTCCGGGGAGTGAGAGCTGACTTGCGACGAGGCATGGTGAACAAGGGTAACTGAGCCGGCGTTCCCACAATGCTATGCGGGCGCCTAGATTTTTTGTTTATGGTGCACACCCACCACGCAGACCCGTTCTCTCACATGTAGGCCTATGAGCGTTTTCGTGCTAAATTTGACAGCGCTAGAATTTTGGCATAGATCTACGGTTTGGACACTCAACGTAAAGCCGTTGATCTACGGGACGGACCCTGAAAGGGTTAAGACCGGGTTACTTTAATATCTTCTGGTAATGAATTCCATACTGGGCAATATAGTATATCTTAGTACAGTACAGCATACATTTCATTTCAGGTAGCATAACATGTCGGATCTGAGATGGAGTAGCCATTTCTAACCCATAAGTAATCTGAGGTAGTTAGGATAACAACTCTGAACCTGTACTGAGTTAAGGAAGGATAACAACTTGAACCTGTACTGAGCTAAGGAAGGATAACAACTCTGAACCTGTACTGAGCAAAGGAAGGATAACAACTCTGAACCTGAACTGAGCTAAGGAAGGATAACAACTCTGAACCTGTACTGAGCTAAGGAAGGATAACAACTCTGAACCTGTACTGAGCTAAGGAAGGATAACAACTCTGAACCTGTACTGAGCTAAGGAAGGATAACAACTCTGAACCTGTACTGAGCTAAGGAAGGATAACAACTCTGAACCTGTACTGAGCTAAGGAAGGATAACAACTCTGAACCTGAACTGAGTTAAGGGAGGATAACAACTCTGAACCTGAACTGAGTTAAGGGAGGATAACAACTCTGAACCTGAACTGAGTTAAGGGAGGATAACTCTGAACCTGAACTGAGCTAAGGAAGGATAACAGCTCTGAACCTGTACTGAGTTAACCCGTAAACGGTCCAAACGTATATATACATTTTTACCGCTAGTGCCCCAAACGTATGTATACGTTTTATGTGTCCTACTTTTAACATTGCCAAGATAAGCCTGAGTCACCTTGACATGTGAGAATGGGTGTGAGCACTCACTGTGCACCATATTAAAATAATTGGGGATGCCTGGGTACCATATGCTCTTTTTTCCTATTAAAAACAACGTTTTTTTTCCTCAAAAAAGTTGGGGCAGTACGGTAGTGAACGTATATATACGTTTGGACCGTTTATGGGTTAAGGGAGGATAACAACTCTGAACCTGTACTGATTTAAGGGAGGATAACAACTCCGAACCTGTAAATGACCTAAGGAAGTATAACAGTTTTTATCCTGTAAACTCACATATAAATAAAAAAGATTAAGTGTACATGTGTTACAGAAACATCTGAAACATCTGTATTTCATGGTAATATCTGCCAACAGAATCTCCAAGGATCACTGGCTTTGTGTGGAGGCCATCAGGGAGTTAACCGAGCACTTCCAGGGTAACATCTGGGGCCACAATGGTCCTGGGGTCTTCCAGAGGGTTGTTAGGAAAGCCTGCAACATCCAGAACATCAGTGATGTGCATCAGTGTAAAGATCTTGTTATGTTGGGTAAGTGAAATGATTTTCAACAGCTGATTTTTTTTTTTTTTACTCACCGGCTGTCTCCCCCCAAAGTACTGTGGCATAGAAAAGAGGAAACACATTCACCATCATTCGATCAGTTGCTGAATGTTAGGCAAGATGTAGTAATGTTGACCAGGTACATTAGGACAAAAAATTATGAAGAACATAACCCTATTACTTAAGTTTATACCTCTTAGTAACCCCACACTGTCTTCTAATTTCTGCAGTTCAAATTCTGTAGCTAACACTAACATTGGTCTGGTAAGCAACACTTTCTTCACACACGGAGTGTCCGTGGTTCAATACCCAGCCGGGTAGAAACATTGGGCATGTTTCCTTACACCTGCTGTTCCTGTTCACCTATCAGTAAGGAGGTACCAGGGTGTTAGTTGACTGGTTTGGGTGGCATCCCGGGGAACAAGTTTAAAAGACCACAATAGAAATAAGTCGGTCAGTCCTCGATGACATACTGACTCTCTTGGGTTATCCTGACTGGCTAACCCTCCCGGGTTATCCTGACTAGCTAACCCTCCCAACCCCAGGCTAAAAATCTCATCAAAACTTATCACCACACATTCTCAAACACACACCTCCACTGTCTCCATCCTTCTCCTGGCTGCAATGTTTAAAACCCATACTTCACAGTAAACCTCCTGCTATACTCTGGTAAGTTAACCTCTCTCCTTTTTTTTTTATACAAACTTCTCCTTCCTGAAATAATAAAAAAAGGCACAATACAGTGACTGGAACGATACACAAATAACCCGCACATAAAAGAGAGAAGCTTACGACGACGTTTCGGTCCGACTTGGACCATTTACGCAGTCACAGTGTGACTTTGTAAATGGTCCAAGTCAGACCGAAACGTCGTCGTAACCTTCTCTCTTTTATGTGCAGGTTATTTGTGTATTCTCCTTCCTCCATAAGCCATGTGTGTCATAAGAGGTGACTAAAATGCCAGGAGAAAGGGGATAGTAACCCTTTCTCCTCTATACATTACTAAATTTAAAAGGAAGATGGGAGATGGCCGGTGCACTAAAAATGTATATATATATATATATATATATATATATATATATGCTTCTTTCTTTCCACAGATGCATCGGAACACCAGCCATCTTTTTCCCTTGTCAGTGATAATTCTGGTTCACCTCATCTTTGATAGACCCGTCTGGTGACGAGTCCACTCACAAATATCAGAATACAGTCATGCGTCGCGTAACGACGGGGATACATTCTGAGAATGCGTCGTTAGGCGATTTTGTCGTTGTGCAAAGATCATAAGATGTATGAGGCTGCTGCCGCGTAACACCTCGTACTGTTTTACAATAAACTTTGTTTTATAAATAGGAAGAGTACACTCCACAACAGTGATAAAACGTACAGTAAATACATAAAACTGTAACACAGTTGTTTATTATCAAGTACACCTACCATCCGACTTACGGCCGAGTTCGGTTCCGAGAAACCGGTCGTAAGTCGAAATGGTTGTAAGTCGAACTTTACTACTGAATATCAACAAAACATTTTTGTAATGACTTTATTTTATTGTTTTATTTTGGTATTTCATGTTTTACTTTACTTTTTATGTTGTTAGTACTGTGTTTTATACTGTAAGGTTTAGGATAAACACTGTGTACAACACAAATACTGGTTTATTTCCCAGAAATTTGGCATAAAAAACATGGTCGTAAGTCGAGTGGTCGTAAGTCAAGCAGGTTGTAAGTCGGATGGTAGGTGTATTATGTACTGTGTATAATTGTATGTGTTATACTGTTATATAACTGGCAGAGCAGTAAGTTTGTTTACACCACCGTCGTATATGCAGTCCCTGGTTGACCGAAAAGTTCTTGTATGGTGCATTACTGTACATTTACTTCCTCAACACACACACACACACACACACACACACACACACACACACACACACTCACACACACACACACACACACACACACACACACACACACACACACACACACACACACACTCATATCTGAGGTGTTAGTGAAAACTCGCAGAATTATCTTATTAATCGTGAAAAACAAATCCTAATTACTAAGGATAAACAATAAGGAAATAATGAATGTTTTACAAATTTTTATTATATATTAATTTTGCATTAAATTTACAGTTGAAATGCAGCAGATGTATAATAACATTTACAGAGTAAAAGTGTAAATTATTTAACTTACAAATTTTATTATTAAATTCTGTTGTTATTATTTTTTGGGGACCATTTTGAGAAACACAGCACATTGACAATGTTGTCCGACATATTTTGATTCTTGGGTTCCTCAGATTGTTTTTTAACACATTAGTCGTCTCCTACCAAGGCAGGGTGGCCCAGATAAGAAGAAACAATTTCATCATTACTCGCTCCATCACTGTCTTGCCAGAGTAGGGCCGACTACAGCATATCTCAACCCATCCTTCAGAGTACAGGCATGGTACTTCCCACCTCCAGTACTGTAACATTCTCACTCATCCTTCAGAGTACAGGCACTGTACTTCCCACCTCCAGTACTGTAACATTCTCACTCATCCTTCAGAGTACAGGTACTGTACTTCCCACCTCCAGTACTGTAACATTCTCACTCATCCTTCAGAGTACAGGTACTGTACTTCCCACCTCCAGTACTGTAACATTCTCACTCATCCTTCAGAGTACAGGTACTGTACTTCCCACCTCCAGTACTGTAACATTCTCACTCATCCTTCAGAGTACAGGTACTGTACTTCCCACCTCCAGTACTGTAACATTCTCACTCATCCTTCAGAGTACAGGTACTGTACTTCCCACCTCCAGTACTGTAACATTCTCACTCATCCTTCAGAGTACAGGTACTGTACTTCCCACCTCCAGTACTGTAACATTCTCACTCATCCTTCAGAGTACAGGTACTGTACTTCCCACCTCCAGTACTGTAACATTCTCACTCATCCTTCAGAGTACAGGTACTGTACTTCCCACCTCCAGTACTGTAACATTCTCACTCATCCTTCAGAGTACAGGTACTGTACTTCCCACCTCCAGTACTGTAACATTCTCACTCATCCTTCAGAGTACAGGTACTGTACTTCCCACCTCCAGTACTGTAACATTCTCACTCATCCTTCAGAGTACAGGTACTGTACTTCCCACCTCCAGTACTCGAGTCCATCTGTGAAAACATGACTTTTAAATGTTGAATTCTATTTGGGTTGAATACTTTTTGCTGATCTCGTACATACAATGACTGACCTGGATTTATAAAACCTCGTACCTTTATTATGAAATTGGCCACCTACCACCACTCATGGGCACACACCTCTCACACTATCCTAAATCCTGCCCTGAGTGACAAGCTTCTATATCTTAGCTTCTGTATTAATTTAACCGTTCCTATTTGTATAATAATAATAACTTTATTTCTTCTCCATGGGGAAGTGGAATAGAATTCTTCCTCTGTAAGTCATTCGTGTCGTAAGAAGCGACCAAAATACCTGGAGCAATAGGCTAGTAACCCCTTCTCCTGTATATATTACTAGAAGTCCAAGTCGGACCGAAACGTCGTCGCAAGCTTCTCTCTTTTATGTGCGGGTTATTTGTGTATCGTTCCAGTCATGATATTGTGCCTTTTTTATTATTTATATATTACTAAATGTAAAATGAGAAACTTTTGTTTTCCCTTTTCGGCCACCCCGCCTCGGTGGGATACGGCCGGTGCGTTGAAAGAAAGATCTTTATTTTCTACCAGTACACGATACAGCTTATATAGACCATAGCTGACATCAATGACATACTACTATATAGAAATCCGCTTGTTATGCAGAGCATTTCTCACAAATTAGGTCAATTTTGTCCCAGGATGCCACCCACACCAGTTCACTAACACCCAGGATGCCACCCACACCAGTTCACTAACACCCAGGATGCCACCCGTACCAGTCCACTAACACCCAGGATGCCACCCACACCAGTTCACTAACACCCAGGATGCCACCCGTACCAGTCCACTAACACCCAGGATGCCACCCACACCAGTTCACTAACACCCAGGATGCCACCCACACCAGTTCACTAACACCCAGGTACCTGTTTTATTGATGGGTGAGCATGGACAGCAGGTGTCTTATGGAAACACATCCTAATGTTTCCAGCCGTACCGGGAATCGAACCACGGACCTCTTGTGTGTGAGATGAGTGCACTAGTGATCGAGCTAGAGGACACCTCATCTATATCATAGACTCTGTATTATCTCTCAATTCTACTTCCCTTGGCTCTCTCTTCTTACTTTTATTGTGAAGAATCTATTATAATCTATTATAATCTATTATTATAATCTATTATAATCTATTATTATAATCTATTATTATAATCTATTATTATAATCTAGTATTATAATCTATTATTATAATCTATTATAATCTATTATTATAATCTATTATAATCTATTATTATAATCACTTAATTTTATTTAATGGACTTCAGAAATACAGGACAAAATTGCTGAATCAGTTGATTCAGAAACAAAGATCAGAGTCGCTTATTTACAGAATTGTCTGTTGTTTATTGAATTATCTGTTGTTTACCGAATTGTCTTATCTGTATACGGAATTGTCTGTTAGTGGAATTGTCATTTGTTTACAAAATTGTCTGTCTGTTGTTTACAGAAATGTCTGTTTGGTTAATGGTTATTAAATCTGGATGGCATAGCTGTGTTGTGACATTGTTATTTTAACAATAACAATCTCACCTTTATCACCGAACACCACAACGCTCCTATTAGGCCATTAAATTAATGCTTACTGCACTGTTTGTATCCTGCAAACAGTGCAAGGTGCACTGGTATCAAGGTGCCACCCTTTAACCCTTAAACTGTCCAAGCCTAGAACTATGTTCGCTCGCGTAGCGCTCCGAACGTAGATCTGCGTTATTTTACACACTTTCAAATGGAGAAAATCAAGTTCGGAGCGCTACGCACGTAAACGTAGATCTACGTTTGGACAGTTTAAGGGTTAAGGGTGGGTCCTGGATACCAGTGATGAACTCAGGATCCAGGCAATTACAATCACCTTCCACTTGCATCAAAACTGATTGTCTAATATTCCCCAGGTACTGCATGGCCCCTGTGAATTCAGCACTTCCCTCCCCATAATATGTGATATGAATCTTCAAAAAAAAAAAAAAAAAAATCCAGTACAGGTGCTTCTCAACTTAAAATATTTCAACTTTACGATGGTGCGGCAACAGTTACCAAGGAGATGAAACTTAAGATAATTAAGATAATTAAGATAATTACCCAGCATGAAGGTGGCAAGTCCATAACTTTTTTTTTTTCAACAAGTCAGCCGTCTCCCACCGAGGCAGGGTGACCCAAAAAGAAAGAAAATCCCCAAAAAGAAAATACTTTCATCATCATTCAACACTTTCACCACACTCACACATAATCACTGTTTTTGCAGTGGTGCTCAGAACACAACAGTTTAGAAGCATACACATATAAAGATACACAACATATCCCTTCAAACTGCCAATATCCCGAACCCCTCCTTTAAAGTGCAGGCATTTTACTTCCCATTTCCAGGACTCAAGTTCAGCTGTATAAAAATAACCAGTTTCCCTGATTCCCTTCACTAAATATTACCCTGCTCACACTCCAACAGATCGTCAGGTCCCAAATACCATTCGTCTCCATTCACTCCTGTCTAACACGCTCACGCATGCTTGCTGGAAGTCCACGCCCCTTGCCCACAAAACCTCCTTTACCCCATCCCCCCAACCTTTTCGAGGACGACCCCTACCCCGCCTTCCTTCCCCTACAGATTTATACGCTTTCCATGTCATTCTACTTTGATCCATTCTCTCTGAATAACCAAACCACTTCAACAACCTCTCTTCAGTCCTCTGACTAATATTTTTATTAACTGCACACTTTGTCCTAATTTCCACACTCCGAATTCTCTGCATAATATTTACACCACACATTGCCCTTAGACAGGACATCTCCACTACCTCCTCGCTGCAGCATTTACAACCCAAGCTTCACATCCATATAAGAGTGTTGGTACTACTATACTTTCATACATTCCCTTCTTTGCCTCCATAGATAACGTTTTTTGTCTCCACATATACCTTAACGCACCACTCACCTTTTTTCCCTCATCAATTTTATAATTAACCTCATCCTTCATAAATCCATCCACCGACACTTCAACTCCCAAGTATCTGAAAACATTCACTTCTTCCATACTCTTCCTCTCCAATGCGATACCCATTTTTTCTTTTATCTAAATCATTTGATACCCTCATCACCTTACTCTTTTCTACGTTCACTTTCAACTTTCTACCTTTACACACACTCCCAAATTCGTCCACTAACCTTTGCAATTTTTCTTTAGAATCTCCCATAAGCACAGTATCATCAGCAAAAAGTAACTGTGTCAATTCCCATTTTGAATTTGATTCCCCAAAATTTAATCCCACCCCTCTCCCGAACACCCTGGCATTTACTTCTTTTACAACCCCATCTATAAATATATTAAACAACCATGGTGACATTACACATCCCTGTCTAAGACCTACTTTTACTGGGAAGTAGTCTCCCTCTCTTCTACACACCCTAACCAGAGCCTCACTATCCTCATAAAAACTCTTTACAGCATTTAGTAACTTACCACCTATTCCATATACTTGTAACATCTGACACATTGCTCCTCTATCCACTCTATCATATGCCTTTTCTAAATTAATAAATGCAATGAAAACTTCCATAATTTGTATTTATTTATTTTTCAATACTGGTAGTTAGTTACAGTAATTAGTTTATTTATTCAGTGACAGTAGTTATTCATTTAGTATATCATATTCATATTCACCCATTTTAAGTTGAGAAGCACATTTATAGATACTCATTATTTTGGCCAGTACCACAACCATTAAAAATTAACTGATACTTTCTAATGCTGATACCAATACTTAAGCACACCCTTGAGAATAATAATAATAATGTTGAGCTAATATTGCATTATTTCCACAGCGCCGTCCACCTTTTACCCACTCCACTGGAAGCGCTGGGAAGAACTCTTTGTGTCCGGAGGTAGCAGTTCCTGGAGTTGGCCCCATAACACTGTTGGCATTCATTTGTGGAACAAGTTCAGCAAGGGGGCACCACTGCACCCTGGGGATGGCTCAATAGTTGATGCAACCTCCCAGAAGAATTGTCCCAAGATATACGACACAGTCGGGCAGATAAGGAAGCTCCGCGACCACTTGCAGCGACGGAAGATGCGCAAAATATCAAGACACAGCCAGGAAGCATGAAATGTTAATGGTGTGACGAGTTATTGTCTATAACTAGATCTGTAATTATATTAGCGAAGGTGGATTATGTGCAGAGTGTTGGATTCTTACACATTACCTCAAGACTCTTAGAGCTGAGTATTATTGTTGGCAATCCCCAGAGCTGAGTACTATTCCAGCTTCCTGGGGACTCCCAGAACTAAACAATTATTCTATCTTCCTGGGGACCCCAGAGTTGAACAAATGTTCCATCTTAGTGGGGACCCCAGAACTAAACAGCTGTTATCTTCCTGTTCACCCCAGAGCTGAGCAACTGTTGTCTTCCTGGGGACCCCAGAGCTAACAACTGTTGTCTTCCTGGGGACCTTAACACTTGAGCATTATTGCATTTTCAGTGGAAACTGAAAAAC